>NW_026695246.1:1800000-1962500 GCF_021218885.2 Marmota monax | reverse complement strand
TAGTGATCTTGTTCACCTTTAAGTTGATATAATGATGAAATCAAGTAAAATTTAATGATAAATTCCTCAAATTGTGGCATATATTCAGAAATCAATGAATGTGAGATTCTTTTATTCAATGATAAAAAGTGATAATACTTGTAATAAGACTCTTATTTCTTTATCTTACAAATCCATTATTTTTGCACCATCATACTTTTTATAGAAATATCAGAAAACAGGGACTTGTATGGAGGAAATAAAGAGGAAACTTGATATTACTAGTTTCTTCTTTTTGGGTTACTGCCTTTGCTACTGCTAATAATCTCTTAAACACAACTCTCTGTTGCTTCTCTGTGGATCTGGACTCCTTTCTCTTTTCACAATCTGCTATAAAACGGAACATGGGCCTGTGAAATGGCACTGCTTCCCTCTTAATAAAATGCTTTTTAAATTTCAACTCGTTTCATTAGAGAACACAGTGCACGAATTGATGCTCAAGATGTGAAGCAGGGCTAGCAAAATTCCACAGTGGGTTTTTTGCCCCTCTGTAATGTAGCCTCACTGTGTAGAACATCTTCACATGAGATAATTTTTTAAAAAGCCTGAAAAGCAAAAGTAGCTTCTTGTTCTTTCAACAGGAACCCCAGTCTTTAGGGAAATTATGTGTATCATAATACTTGCAAATGATTAGAAGCTGTAATATATTGAGGCAGTCTAAAGAATATGGTAAACTCATTGCTGAGTCTGTTTTTAAAGCTCAGTTTTAAAAAGAAAAACAGTTTCTATGTAGACAACATATTGTGAGAAACTATTGTGGTATCTGTTTTTCCTGAACCAACATGAACTATTGTTATGTTAGATATCCAGAGCCACTTGTATTTGGAAACTTTTTTGTTCCATGGTTGAAATGGAACCCAGGGGTTCAATTGCCTTATCACTGATTTACATCCCTAACCCTGGAAATTTTTTCTTTAATGTAAGGATATCAAAATAATGGATTAAAAAGGAATGATCTTAGAAAGACAAAAAGCAACATACTTATATTTAATATTTTCACCAGAAATGTAAACTTAAATGTTTTAACAAAATGAGCATAGACTATGTTTGAGGCAGCTAGGCAACGTGAAGACAACATAATACATACTATGCTTCAAAACTGTTTTCTCAGGCCAAATGTATTAAGATAATTAAAAGTAATTCTTTCCTAATATTTAATTCTGTGTGTTTGAAAGCATACTATTAGTACTTATGCAGTATCATAATTTTTAACTACTATTATCAGAATGACATTCATCATAAAATAACACAATCTTGAGAAAAAATATGTTTGTAGTTATCTTATTTAAAGCTAAGGTATCCAAAAAAAAAAATAAAGCTAAGGTGTCTCCAAATAATTTCTAGAAAATAAGAACTAATGAAAGAAGATCTTCCATAATTGTATGTAAAAAATAACATATGTGAAATATTATTAATTTTGTGTATTTCAAAAATTCAATGATACTTATTTCAGGGAACAAAAACGACTCATTCATAAGAGTTTCCAAAGGTTAACATATATTCTTTTCCTAAGGTATTACATTTGGAAACTATAGACTTTTATATAGTAAGCATTCTTCACAATTGGGAACAAACTATTTTATATTTTTGCTATCTTTAAAAAAAATTAAGGTATAAAATTAGAGTAAAGGTCGTGTCAGTCCAGTAACTAGAAGGTTGATACCCTCAACTTTTGTTTGTCATTACTTTTTCTTTTTTTTTTTAAAGAGAGTGAGAGAGAGAGAGGGAAAGAGAGAGAGAATTTTTAATATATATATATATATATAATTTTTAATATATATATATATATACGTATATACATATATACGTATATATATATTAGTTTTCAGCGGACACAACATCTTTGTTTGTATGTAGTGCTGAGGATCGAACCCGGGCTGCACACATGCCGGCGAGCGCACTACCGCTTGAGCCACATCCCCAGCCTTGTCATTACTTTTTCTAAAACTTATTTCATTTTTAAAGAAATGAATAAATGATTTTTTATGAAAGTCACCCAGAGATAATACTGGTAACAAAGTTGAAATATGTAAAATGTTGCCACACCTACAAGAAAAAATGAGTTAACTTTTGTGTTCACTCTGTATAAAATTTCATCTTCTTAGTTTGTGCAATTTATCTTGTAATTTTCATAAGTATACATATCTGATTAGTTACAAACTAGACACTTAAAACAGAGTTTCTAAGATAAAAATCATATAATAACATTTTATTGAGTGAATGCTCTTCTAGATACTGAAATGTTTATATTAAATAAAGTTTATATTAAGTATATCAAACAATGTAGTATATTATACATTCACATCTTCATATTGTAAGAATTCAAAGGCATTGAAGTTTACATAACTTTCCAAGGTAACATTCTTAATATGTAACTACATCTGGATTAACATCTACATCTATATGAATTGAAACCTGTTCTTTAACTTCCACATTCTGCTTTTTTACTTTGGCTAGAGATATCATGAATCATATTTTCAAAAGAAATGTGGAGATATAAATTTTGTTGAAAGCCAAAGACATAGAAACTAACCTCCAGAGTGCTTCTTACAAGAAATGGATGTTTATGTATTATAACCTGCACCAAGTAGGTCACTGGGTCATTAATCAGTATTACTCCTTAGCTGCTGTGCCTGGGCCTTGGTTAATGGTATTTTTCAAAAACTTATGTCACTATATCATGAAGGAGCTATTTTTCAGCTGATATTTAAAATACACCTCCCATCTTGCCAACGTGCTGAACTTCGACCTCAGTCAATGTACACAGAGAGTCCTAACAAAAGTCCATAGCTGCACAACCATAGCAAACATAAAATAGGTTGCTTGGTTAAGCAAAGCAGTCAGCTGAATTTTCTCCAACTCTTTAATTATAAGAGCAGGCAGTCTGCAATTTCTAAAGCCTTCTTTAGAAATCAATGGACAATTTGGTACTTAAAGAACTCTGCATTGAAGAAGATAATAAACAATCATTATTTCAGTAATAAGTTCCCTGATACAACAGACTGGTATTTTTACACAAATGGAATGAGAAAATGACAGCCAAAGCACCATAGAAAAGGAAGTAGACTTTACTAAAATTCAGGCCTAGACTAAACTAATTAATGATTTACACAGATTCTCTGTTAACTAGTACAAGCCCATTGCATACTCTATATATGTAGGAACACCGTATATTTTATCATCCAAAGCAGGATATTTTGACAATGAAAAGAGGTTTTATTATTATGTCTCTAAAACAACAGGTAAAAAGCAATAAGACTCTTGGGCATATTAGCAAATATATTGGTTTTTAGTTCTTATATATTAGTATAGTTATATATTTATGTTGCTTTAGTATACATTTGAATATAACTTCACACATGATGAACTTTCTAATTTTCCTCCCAGGTCTTCTTTGTAATATACTCAGGTATCCACCTTATACAACTACCTTCTGATGATCACCTCCCAATGAGACTTATGGGTACAGCCTACTAACTCACCCCTTTAACTTACACCAGCATGATCAGCAGAGATGGTGGAGTGTACCACTCTCAATCACAGCAGGACTACCTGGAACTTGCATCTTGTTATAAACACACCAATTAGAACTCCCCTCTGGAAGTTTGATTGATCAGTAATTATGTGGACTTTAATAAAGGACTCAGTCCATAGGTGCTCTTTCAAGCTCCCCATCTGCTGGTTAAAGGACTCAATCCATAGGTGCCCTTTCAAGCTCCCCACCTGCTGGTTAAATGCATTGTCCCTGTAACCTTCCTGTCTCATCACCACCCCTCTTCTCTCAGAGCCCTGTGAATAATAAAGTACTTGAGTTAATTTTATGTATTTTGTTGCCTCCTCTGTGACTCATCCAACTGTCACATCTCCACCTAACTTTTCTCCAGTGACTCTTCCTCTGTAGTGTGGATACATTGACAGGAATGAACTGGGACAGCTCAGACAAAAACCACAAAGTTGTCTGCTAGTAAAAAGAAGGTTCTTGTGAGAGAGATACCTTGTTCTTGGCTGGACTCAGGCCATTAGACCATCCACCAGAATAAAAAAGTATACTATGAAAGCTCTTTAAGAACATCACAGCCATGCCCCCTGAAGTCCTGACAGGGTAGATTAAAGGTTAAAGTAACTCTCCAGAGAGACCTCAAGGCAAAATTAGAGAAAATACAACAATTGTTCTATATAATTAAAAAATGTAAAGAGGCATCACAATTGGAGAGATCATTTTACTATTAGTTTAACCAGCTGCATGCTTTTAGGTCAAATACATAATTACATTTATATGAAAAATGAGAAGAAGAAAACTAGAAGTATGTGAGATTCTCACATTATATCTGTAACATGATAAACACAGTTGCCTGAGGTTTGGATATGAGGCATCACCTAAAAACTCCTGTTAATTCAGGCATATTTAGAGGAGAAATGATTAGATTACAAGACCTATGACCTAACCAGTGCATCCTAATTTTAATACACTGACTGGGTGGTAACTGTAGAAAGGTGGGGCATGACTAGAGGAGGTGGGCCACAGGGGTCCTGTCCTATCTAGAATGGTGCATCTTTTCTGGTGCCCTTTTTACCTCATCAAGAAGAGCAGAGTTTTTCTGCTGGCCCCTTTCCACACCATGTACGACTTCATCTTATCCCAAACCAATAGAGTCAGCAGTCTGAGGACTGAGACCCCGGAAACCATTGGCTCCAAATAAGCTTCCCCTCCTCTAAATTGTATTTTTGAATATTTGGATCATTACTGCTGAAAATAGATATACACTTACAATTCTAAGACTAATTGCTTAATTATTTTTTTACCATCAATTTATTCGTAATGCAAATGAAATTCCAAATGGTTGGAACACCATCTTTTGAAATCTGAATAAGGCAAAATCTTTCTGACTGTAACATCCTAAACTATTCTTGGGGTTAGTCAAATGCAAACTTTACCCCATTCTGTCTTCACCAGATTAATTGTATATAAGCATATAGATTTAAAGAACTAACATAATTATATTCTCCTTGGAATTTTGAAGTACAATACTACTCAAAATATTATGATGAGCAAAAAATATTAGATCTAAAGTTTTTCAATAACGATTAATATCCTGAAGCGGGAAACATACTATTTTAGTATATACATAAAATAATACAGTCTTATTTACCTTTAAGAATCACAAGTAAATAATAAACTTCCATCAATTAATAATGATAACAGATTTTAAGCATGGAAAAACAATGTGAAAAGTAGAGAAAAGAGAATTTGAATGTGTTTCTGATTTTCAGTGATTTAATTTGAACTATTTGAAGCCAAAGCCAATGACTTTTCAAAGGGCTACAAACTTATCTTGACATTTGGAATACATCTAAGGAATGCTTTTCATACTTTTACTCCTTGAATATTTGTATTTGTGATCCCTTGATAGTTCATATGTTGAAATCTAAATGTGATGGTATTTGTAGATGGGGTGTTTAGGAAGAAAATGGAGTTAAGATTAGGTCATGAGGTTGGACCCTTCCTAAGGGATTAGCACCCATATAAAAAGAAGAAAAGACATAGCTTCTCTCTTTCCTTCTTTTTCTCCCTCTCTCCATTCCCACACCACATATCCCCCCCACCCTTTGCATGCACCAAGGAAGGCTATGAGAAGACATAAAAAGTAGATGGCCCTCACCATGAACCTTATCATGGTGCCAACCTGATCTCAAACTTCCAGCTTTTAGCTCTAAAAGAAATAAAAGTTTGATGTTTAAGCTCTTCAGTATGCGGCACTCTGTTATGACAGCTCTTAGCTTTGTGCTGCTGTAACATAAGTCCTGAGTCTGGGTAATTTTTTTTACAGCAGAAATGTATTGGTGTATGTTACTTGAGGCTGGGAAGTCCAAGAGCAAGGTGCCATCAGATTTGGTGTCTGGTAAGAGGCCATTTTCCACTACCAAGATGAATCCTTGAACACTACATCATCTAGAGAGGAGAAATATTGTTCCATGTAGAAAGAGTGGGTGAGGGAAAGATAGAGCCAACATTGTACTCCTATAAGGTACGCAACATTGCAATAAAGCATTAGTCCATTCATTACAACAAAATCCACAGAACTAAAAGACTTTCAACTAGGCCCTACATTTTAATACTGCTGCATTTTGGATCAAGTTTCCAGTACAGGAACTTTGGAGTCATAATTAAATCACCCAGCAACACCCCAAGTGGACTGAAATACATATACTACTTTCAATATGCCTATAAGCTGTCAATACTACACCAATTGTATACTTTTACTACTAGGAAATTGAATTTGTCAAACACTTCATTAAGACATTCTCTATTCCTTTGCTTTTAATCAACGTAAGCTGAAGGATCAATACAGGAACATAAAATGAAAAGTAGTACACATACTTTTCAGGAGATTTCACAATCATAACTTGTATGTTCTCGTTGCTACAATGCAGCGTGGTAAAGTACAAACAAGAGGTGAATTTATTTTTCAAGAAAGTTTTAATATATGCAATTTAAAACTATAGTTTCCACATTTTTCACAGTGCAATCCATTTGCAAACACTTTTGGCTTTTCGCTTTTCAGGACCCTGAACAACCAAGCTACATCTTACTGTGAACAAATTAGTTTTGACACCCTGAGACATTTAATTATTTGCAACAGTGAGTCAGATAAAGGTGAAGGTGAGAGAATTTTTTCAAGCTCTAGGGAGATATATACATGCTAAAAATGCCATTTTAGGATATCTTAACCCTAAAAATTCAATTAATAGGCACAATAGAGGTGTACACATAATAATGCACATTTCTAGGAAATAAATATATTACAAATTAAATAAGAGTGTAAAACTTAGCAGTTAATAACAATTTTCACAGCTTACTACTCAGAAGTCTTCTTTGGGACTACAGAAAATTTCAAAGATGGAAATAGTGTGAAGTCCATTTAGGACAGGCATTCATTTTACACTTGAGGGGACTGAAGTGCAGAGAGGTTTAGCGATTTGCTAAGTCACTTGCCAGTCACTATTAAACTCAGGGAGAAAATAAAAAATTGTGTTTTTTTATTTCCCCAATATAATTTTATTAATTTCATTAATTCATGTGCCAACAATAACAGTTAAGAAACATCCAAAGCTTGTGTGGATTGATGATATTTAATGACAAAATAATCTCAAACAATGTTATAACCAAAAGTGTTTTGATTTTTGATAAACACATCTTTTGGTGATTATTAGAATAAAAATTCTACTCAAAGTTTGCTCAACGTTTCATTAAGATATATTGATATTTTATTATTTTTCTGATGGCATAGAATTGTTTGGTTTGTTTTCTGTCAAATTGTGTGATTAATTTCTATTAATCAATTTGTCATTTACTTGGTTAAAAAAACTCTTTGTTCACAAATTTTGTTTCTCTTGGTAAAAATTGGGAAAATTGTTAGCACATTATGCAGCCAGGGAAAATAGTCAACACATTATACAAAGATGAGAGTACTCACTTTTTCAAAGAGAATAATTAGCAGCAAATACCTCAAAACAATAATTGACATACACAAATTACTTTTCCTTGAAACATCTAAAAGTAATTTGCAGAAATGACTTAATTATCCTCTCAGCAGCTCACCAAGATAGCTATTGTATTGTAATTACAATGTACATTATATTAACAACATTAATGAAAATAATTAGTGCAGAAAATTCATACAGATTTATGCATGTACAAAGAAAGCTGGTGTGCTTCAAATAGACATGCTTGCACAGACAGTGGCACAAATAATGTTTTTGGTAAGGTGAACCCATAACTAAGGTTAAATTTTATTTGCACTTTTCTTCTTTGTTAGATTAGTTTTCTGCTTGGATAGTTTAAACATGTTCACATCTTTTTTTTCTGTTCATGATTTCTGCCTCAAAAAAAATTAACAAGAAGATGAGACAAAATTATATTCTCTGTGTGTATCCCAAAGGTATCCAAAGTGTGTGGATAATATTTATTTTTTTTTAACAACAACCATGACAATGAAGACAACAAAATATTCTTATTTGCTTCTTTATATATCTAGAGGTCATAGAGTTAATTGATATATTTTGGTGATTTACAGCTAGTTTGTTTCCCTTTATTTCTAAAGATAGTCTAAAGTACAATTGACATGTATTTCTATGTATTTTGAACCAGATGTATCTAGAGTGAGCATAAGGTTTCAACCTATGTATGAACTAGGACACTATCAACATAATCAAGAAATCAAGTATATTCATCATCCAAAAATTTCCTTCATGTTCTTTAGTCTCAAAATAACTTTGATAATGAAAGAAGCAAGACAATGAGAAAAGATATACATTTTCTGTGATTCCATATTCATATGCCTAAAGAAAACAAAAAATAATCTAAAAGCACATAAAATAAAAAAAATGCATAAAATTATGAATTCAGTCCATTTATTATGTTAATCAACATTTTAATTCACAAATAATATTTCATTATATAGATGGACATTGGGGATGTTGCCACCTGTGTTTTGGCTTATGAATACACCTGTGTAATGGTGTTTGCATGAACATATATTAATTCATTTTGCACATATACCCATAAACAAAATAACTGAATCTTACAACAAGTATGTTTGGCTGCAAAACAGTTTACTGAAGGGACTGTATAATTTTGTATTCCCATAAACAGTAAACCAGTGTATAGAGAATTTGCAACCTAGAAAGAATTGCTATAAAATTAAATGATCTTATTGAAAGCAAAAGGCAAACAACCTCATAATGCAAATTTATTATCAAATTGGACCTCTTAATTAAGGTTCTCCTAATTGATTAATTCATCCTAGAATTGAAAATGTAATCACACCATCTACCAATGAAAAGAAATATTGGTTGTAGCATTACTCTCAATGTTACAGTTTTAACTGCTTAATTGCTACAGTTTGCACTTGACGAATCCCCAGAAGATGAATCCTCCATTTCATGAATTTATACGTTATTTTATTCTATGGAAGGATTAAAGATATGGGTTTGGGGTTGGGGGTGCAGCTTAGTGATAGGGCAAATTCCTAGGAAGATTGAAGCTATGGTTTCCATCTCATAGTGAAATAAAACAAAAATGAATGAGAGATATAGTGTTGTATGAACAGAGAGGATAAATGTAGTATAGAGAAAGGGTAAACAAAAGTAGAAATGGAATGGGAAGGAAAAGGTCCTCAATGATTCCTTATGTACTTATGAGTAGAATCATATATATCACATGTAGAATAACTATTAGAATTATTTATATGATTTTGAAACATTAATTAGGATACACACACACACACACATTTCTTCGAGTTAGATTGAAGTGGCAACTCCTTCCTAAGATGTTTCTTTTTATCTCTGTTAATAGCTACAACCTGCTAGTTTCTGTAATCATGCTTGCTCAACCCATGCAGCAGGAACCAGAGCTGCCTAGAGAAAGGGAGAGAGATCAAGCCTTCTTACTTGAGAAAGTCTTGAAATGAATATAGGCTATGCTCAGCCTTTGGAGAAGACTCACTTGAGCCCACATTTGCTCTTCTGCATCTCCAAGTGCTGTTTGTCTCTTTACGTTGCCATAATTTTCCATAACTAGATAATTATATATATAAACAAATAAAACAGAATTCATTAAAATATTCTGCTGCATGTGGTTTCTTAATTTTCTAAATTAAAAATCCCTACTTGAAACTGTTATCATGGTAATCATTAAGGTTTGGGAGCATAATGTATTTTATGGTTACACAGTTTACAAATGTGAACATAGTAATGAGGGCTTAATGATTATTTTATTAAAAATAACCTCAAAATAAAGATGATAATAAAAATTCAAGTGATTTTTATGCTTTCAGCAAGAATATGTTCAATCTGCTTTTAATCCTGAAATATGCAGGGTTAAACAAAAATTCCAGTATTTTTGGTTTTTAATCATCCAATTTAGCATTGACTTAGTCTGTATATTATCAATTTAGCATACTATTTTCCAGTTTGTGATTTACTCCAGTAAGCTGAAAGAGGCGAGAGATAGATGAAAAGTTAATGATCAGGTAAGAGAGCCAAAACATACAAGACTGATGTACACTATGGGGAAAAAATGGTCTTATTAATAGAATCAGTCTCAAAAATTAGACAAACAAAAGAGACATCACAGTAGAATAGAACTTGGCCCTATCTAACCTAAATGACCAGTGGCAGATACCTGACCCCTTTCAATTTCTGTGAAAAATAAATGGTAAGCATTTGTAGAAAAAAACTTGTTGTGTAGAATCTGAATTTCTTTCTTCCCTGCATGAATTAGGATACTTAAAAGAGCTTTATTCAATATCTTTTTTTTTTTTTTAATTTTTTTTTATTGGTTGTTCAAAACATTATAAAGCTCTTCACATATCATATTTCATACATTAGATTCAAGTAGGTTATGAACTCCCAATTTTACCCCAAATACAGATTGCAGAATCACATCGGTTACACATCCACATTTTTACATAATGCACTATTAGTAACTGTTGTATTCTGCTACCTTTCCTATCCTCTACCATCCCCCCTCCCTCCCCTCCCATCTTCTCTCTCTACCCCATCCACTGTAATTCATATCTCTCCTTGTTTATTTTCCCATTCCCCTCACAACCTCTTATATGTAATTTTGTATAACAATGAGGGTCTCCCTCCATTACCATGCAATTTCCCTTTTCTCTCCCTTTCCATCCCACCTCATGTATCTGTTTAATGTTAATCTTTTCTTCCTGCTCTTCCTCCCTGCTCTGTTCTTAGTTGCTCTCCTTATATCAAAGAAGACATTTGGTATTTGTTTTTTAGGGATTGGCTAGCTTCACTAAGCATAATCTGCTCTAGTGCCATCCATTTCCCTGCAAATTCTATGATTTTGTCATTTTTTAGTGCTGCGTAATACTCCATGGTGTATAAATGCCACATTTTTTTTATCCATTCATCTATTGAAGGGCATCTGGGTTGGTTCCACAGTCTAGCAATTGTGAATTGTGCTGCTATGAACATCGATGTAGCAGTATCCCTGTAGTACGCTCTTTTAAGGTCTTCAGGGAAAAGTCCAAGAAGGGCAATAGCTGGGTCAAATGGTGGTTCCATTCCCAGCTTTCCCAGGAGTCTCCATACTGTTTTCCAGATTGGCCGCACCAGTTTGCAGTCCCACCAGCAATGTACAAGAGTACCCTTTTCCCCACATCCTCTCCAGCACTTGTTGTTGTTTGACTTCATAATGGCTGCCAATCTTACTGGAGTGAGATGGTATCTTAGGGTGGTTTTGATTTGCATTTCTCTGACTGCTAGAGATGGTGAGCATTTTTTCATGTACTTGTTGATTGATTGTATGTCCTCCTCTGAGAAGTGTCTGTTCAGGTCTTTGGCCCATTTGTTGATTGGGTTATTTGTTTTCTTGTTGTTTAATTTTTTGAGTTCTTTGTATACTCTGGATATTAGGGCTCTATCTGAAGTGTGAGGAGTAAAAATTTGTTCCCATGATGTAGGCTCCCTATTTACCTCTTTTATTGTTTCTCTTGCTGAGAGAAAACTTTTCAGTTTAAGTAAGTCCCATTTGTTGATTTTTGTTATCAACTTTTGTGCTATGGGTGTCCTATTAAGGAATTTGGAGCCCGACCCTACAATATGTAGATCTGAGCCAACTTTTTCTTCTATCAGACGCAGAGTCTCTGATTTGATATCTAGCTCCTTGATCCACTTTGAGTTAACTTTTGTGCATGGCGAGAGGAGGGGATTCAATTTCATTTTGTTGCATATGGATTTCCAGTTTTCCCAGCACCATTTGTTGAAGATGCTATCCTCCCTCCATTGCATGCTTTTAGCTCCTTTATCAAATATAAGATAGTTGTAGCTTTGTGGATTAGTCTCTGTGTCCTCTATTCTGTACCATTGGTCCACCCTCCTGTTTTGGTACCAGTACCATGCTGTTTTTGTTACTATTGCTCTGTAATATAGTTTTAAGTCTGGTATCGCTATACCGCCTGATTCACACTTCCTGCTTAGAATTGCTTTTGCTATTCTGGGTCTTTTATTTTTCCATATGAATTTCATGATTGCTTTATCCATTTCTACAAGAAATGCCGTTGGGATTTTGATTGGCATTGCATTAAACCTATAGAGAACTTTTGGTAAAATCAACACGCATAAATCAAAGGCATTTCTGTATATCAGCGACAAAACTTCTGAAACGGAAATGAGGAAAAACACTCCATTCACAATATCCTCAAAAAAAATAAAATACTTGGGAATCAACCTAACAAGAGAGGTGAAAGATTTATATAATGAAAACTACAAAACCCTAAAAAGAGAAGTAGAAGAAGATCTTAGAAGATGGAAAAATATACCCTGTTTATTCAATATCTTTAGTAAATTTATATACATGACCACTTTTTTTCAACAAATACTTCAAACATTTCCATTGGCAAAATTATTTGTTATAATTTTTAACTTTTAAGGTATTTTAAATTTTTTTCACATAGTCTAAGTAACAATCATTTGAGATTTTTAAAGTCATTTTTTTAATGTAATAACATAGGTCTCAATTTTCTTTGTTTTCTTTTTCCTTCATCAAATAAGATGATGGATTGTTTTTCTTATTCAGAAGTGATAATAAGCAAAATGAAACCAAGTGATAAAACTGAAGCATAATGAATGGTGATTGCATGTTAGAGAAAAGAATAACTGCACTTGATATAAAGGGTAAGTGCCATTGTGTGAGAAACAATTCACTGAGAATAAACATTTTATGTTGTATTTTTATGGTTAATGAAGAAAGAGGGAGACAAAAATAGATCAAACTATAGAAAAACAGGATAAAAATATGCAATTAAATATCTCAAGCATCCAGGTTTATAGAAAGAACAAGGAATACTTCTTATATTTGATAAGTCCAGTGGCAGATATATAGAGCATATACTTCATTGAGTTATTGGACCAGATTCTTCAATCTCTTCTTTATTCATGACCTTTTCCATGTAACCCTGATCTTGATTGAAATGTGGTCTCCTTTATCCAAAAAATGCTAATAAATTTTATGAAGGTAGAGGCTTAAAATTGGCTTGTACAGCTGGATTTTCCTTTAATCAGTTCTGATATTGCCACAATAAGATGTTGATGCCATCCTGCTGCTTTATAGAGTATTGGAAGCAATGGAACTGGCTTGAAATATTTAATTACATATGAACTAGTTAAATTTAAAAATTTATAAGTAAACTTACCTGCAAATGCATAAGTGAGAATAAATAAATGACACAGAAATTGGAGTAGTTATTTCAAAGTACTGTTTTTGCAATGGTTTACAGTAAATTAGAAATTGCTAACTGCATTCAGAATAAGAAGACACGTTTATTTTCGATTCTTCTACATGAAACTATTCATGTTTGAATTTTATATGAATTCCCATGTTAAAATAAAACACATATCAACTTTATAGTATAAATTGGCTTCAGAAGAACTGGTATATTATTGACTACTGATAAATGATTATGAAATATTATATGTTAACTTCATTTCTGATTAAAATAAAACATATATAACATGAAGGTAGCTTGTCTATTGAAGTACTATTACACCTACATATTTACTTCAGAGTTTGGTAAAATATATATATCATACTAATAAGTTTCATGGAACACATGGTACAGTCTGAGAGGAAACTAGGAATAGTAAAATTGCTGTTATCACGCTATCACAATATGCTGTTAACTCTTTATTTGTGTTAATAACATCATTCAAGGTTACAAAAAACTTTATTGTAAGAAAGAGTCACTTTAGCCAAAGATAGAACTCATGATGACTGAATTGAAGGCTGACTTGTCAAATATTTATACAAGATATTGAAACAAAATGATAATAATTATAGATTTCCCGTTGTGACTCATTGTGAAGTATACTTTCCCAAAACATTTTCGTTCATATATCCATCCTTCAAATCCTATATAAAGGAAATTGAAAAATAAGAAATTCTCTATACCTTACCAATATCTTACCTCATACCTGAGAAATTCAGTAATAGAGCCATGTAAATTTTCTCACTAGATTTTCCCTTTAGTTATCTAAAAAAATGGTATTAATATTTTTGTTGACTGCATTTTTACATTAATCAATTTACCTATATAAAATTACACAAAATCTTTTTCTATGATTGTTTTGGTATATAAGAGGTTTAAAATTGAAATTAGAAAGGTATTATAAGTGATAATAATTTTTCTATCAGAGTCTGTTTATCATAAATCAGAATAAATGAATATAATTCTACACTACATGATGTATTTTTTAAATTATTTAACCTATTTTATTTTATTTTACAGTTCTAGGGATCAAACATAGGGCCTCATTTTTGGGAGACAAACTTTCTGGCACTGAGATATACCACAGACATTGCCCTCTTTCAGAGACACTATAATTTGTTATATAATTAATAAATAACCAAAAATCCCATACACTTATAATTTTAATTTCCTAGAGTCCTATAATCATACTTAAGTCCAAAAATAATACAAATCATTATTTCTATATGTTCAGTCATTTTTTCCTAAAAATAATTTTAAGATAAATTTTGTTGTTTGTTGCATGTATGTGAATACATAAATTAGAAATGTTGGTTGCCAATCATATAATATATATTATCAGTCACAATTAGTAAAATAAATACCTTCCACTGTCTACTAATCTTGATAGATTGATTACATGTCTTAAAAACTATTAATTATGTATTTTAAAATATTTTATCATCTTGTACTTGAAGCAAATAGGATTAGAAAATTCATATACAGTTATCTTTTTCCATTGCTATGGCAGATGTCTGATTTGGTATTAAATTAATTACAAAATGCTTTTGCTTTCTGACATTTGGTTATTTTAGACTTCAAAGGCAAATAGATTTTGAAGCAATATAATAACAAGCTTAAAAGTGTGAAGTGCAGCAGAGCTGAAAAGTGAAAACTCAACAGGCTAAGCTGGTTATTTCTTACAGAAGAGTTAATCAATCATCATGTAACAGCAGGAATAAAATGCAAATCCTGTGTAGTGCAAATAAATTTTTCCATACATCAAAGTTTTATTTTCTATATCATCAATAAAATTTAATCTCAAGATGGCCCTTTGTTAACCAAACTGATATATAAGTATATTTACTATGTTTTGAACAGTGTCCTGGAAGGTCATTATATTTCTGGGCAAGTTTTGGAGATAATTACCAGAAAAATTATAAAAACTGTGTATTGTAAAAGTTTATAATTTATCATATTACAAATGATAAACTGGATGCATTTACAATTCTGTTATTTCTAAACACTCATTGATTTACTGTCAGTATAAAATATTAAAATTCATTCATGAACTTTTATTAGATATAAAACAGGCATAGAATAACAGTTACAATCTATCACTTTTCACAAATATTAAAATAAACTCATCTGCATGTTATGTTGAAGCTCACCTATAACCTCATTTTGAGTAATTTATTTGTTGATAACCATGAAATCTAGAGGGCAAAAAACTAGGAAATTACTTTCTGTGCCCATAAATGTAGTGTATTATAATATAAACATAATTAACCATTCATTTGTAAAAAAAAAAAAAGTCTGTTTTCTCTTAAAGTAGCTCTTTAAAACATTTTTTTGTATAAACATGTATTTATTTCAATTTGTCTATCTTCTACCAGACAATTATAAGACTTTTTAAAAAATTGAGAAAATTGTTATTTTATTGACATATATTGATGTTTCAATTGCTATATATTTAAATGTATGCTTTTGAAACAAAAATTTGTTTATTTTATAAATATAAATTCTTTATGTAAGAATTAATATATACCATTCTCTATGAATCTAAGGACATTCACAAATATTTTAATTTTACATTTAGTATGTTGCTTAATATTTACATTCATGCCTTCTTTTTCAAGCTTCTCTCTCTTTGATCCCTTTAACACCTAACTCTTCACTTTTTCCATGGTAGATATTTAAGTTAATCTTCTTTAATATAAATACATTACAAAAGAAAATAATTGTTTAGTAAATATTATGGAAAATTTATAGAAATGTTAATTTGTTAACCACAAAATTATCTGTGTAATCAAAAATTGAAATTTGAACAAAAACAAATCACAAATAGTTAAGTAGTTACAGGTTTAAATGCAGTATAGATACTACAGGTAAAATTTATGCACCTAAATAAGCAAACAATTCTTATAATTCCTTTACTTTCTGTCACACATACACAGGAAGATTCACTTTTTGTTATCATATTTATTAAATAATTCAAACATTATTAATTATGGAAAGCATCACATAAATGCAAGTAAAGACTTTTCTAAAAATGAAATCTTGAACTATCATGTAATTATTATTTAAATTTTATATTTACGAGAAGGAAGATGGCGGCGAGGGGAGTGAATTACCCCCGTGTGCTGCTTCACTGTGTGGGAGTATGACAAGTCAGGACGGCTAAAGGATATCTTGTTAGGAATTTCCAGCAATAGTGGGGTGCGCCGGAACCTGGAGGAAGGATTTCCATCGCACGAGGATCGGCTACGGGGACTCAAACGCGAGAGGTTTGTCACACGGAGGGTAACACTGCTTATTCAGCAAATCGCCCCGCGGCTAGAGTCTGTAGCGCGCGCTGGGATAGAGACGCAGGGTTACAGTGCTGCAGTTTCTGCCAGCCGTGCAAGCACCGTACTCAGGGCTGAATTCTGGGTTCGACGGGGGAAGGAAGTGGTCCATCTCGGTTCTCCACACAGGTCAGACCACAGAGGAGGCCAGCAGCCACCATGTTGGTAAACTGACGTCACCTTCCCTGTTTTCGACTGACCGCAGCTCATTCAGCCATAGAACAGGTAATTTCAGGGTGCAATTCGCCTGCGGCTTGCAGACAGATTGCTAGGGTTCAGCGCCTGGGTGCTTCTTAGAATCTGATCTTATCGGAGAGAACACCGAGTGCGGGGCGGCTGAGTTCTGGCTCCCGGAACCGTCCCGGAACTGCCCTGGCTCAGGGCTGCGGAGCCTGAGGAGGCTGCTTCTTGGACCCTGCTACTATCAGAGCATACACCAAGCACTAAGCAGCCGAATTCCGGCTCCTGGAACTGAGCCCGCGGGGACTGCTTCTTGGAGCTTACACTTATAGGAGCTTACACCGAGCACGGAGCGGCCGAGTTCCGGCTCCCGGAACTTCCCTGGACCGTGGCTAGGAGCCCGCGGAAACTGCGTCTCGGTCCGGGTCCTGCTGAGGGCCGGTCAGGACTCACCCGTTGCTTGGGTTGCCTGGCAAGGGGAACGAAATGCTGCCATTCGCATAGGATACCAACATGGCAGAGATCTGATGTCAGCAGAAAGCGGCGGAGGAGAGATCTTCATCAATACCAGCGGTGACATAAGCAGTTGGTCTCCTGGTAGGGGGGGTGAGGTACAGTCACCCGAGTCTCCTCAATTTGTCCTCAAGCTAGAGGGGAGGAGCCGGGCCACCGCCAGCGCCAGGAGCAGGCCCAGCGGCTTGCCAGCGTGGTGACCGCGTGACCCCAATTGGAGAGGGGGCGGAGCGGAGCCGCCACCCACACCCGCCAGGTGGGCAGACCCGGGACCCAGTGGTACATGGGCGTGGTAGGAGGGGCAGGGCAGAGCCGCCCTTCGCGCTTGCAAGGTAAACAGACCTGTGACAGCCTGGCGGGTCAGGCCCAGTGGCCTGCCAGTGTGGTACACACGTCACCCCAACTGGAGTAGGGGCAGAGCAGATCCTTCTCCCACGCCCAGATTAGGCCCTGCCGGTGTGGTGGTCACGTGACCCCAATTGGAGTGGGGGCAGAGCGGAACCGCCACCCGTGCCCGCAGGGTGAGCAGACCAGTGATCAACCTGCAGATCAGGCCCAGGGGTCCGCAGGCCTGGTAGGAGGGGCAGGGCAGATCCGCCGCCCGCGCCTCCAAGGTAGGCAGACCTACAACAGACTGGCGGATCAGGCCCAGGAGCCTGCCGGCGTGGTACAAACACCACCCTAATTGGAGTAGTGACAGAGCAGAGTCGCCTCCCGTGCCAGGAACAGACCCAGTGTCCTGCAGGCGGGGTAGTCAAGACACCCCAATTGGAGTAGGGGCAGAGCAGAGCCTCCACCCATGCCCGAAAGGTGGGCAGATCTGCGACCGACCAGCGGGACAGGCCCAGTGGCCTGCTGGTACGACAGACACGTCATCCCATTTGGAGTAGGGGCAGAGTAGAGCTGCCGCCCGTGCCTGCAGGGTAGGCAAACCTGCAACCGACCGGCGGATCAGGCCCAGTGGCCTGCCGGCGTGGTACACTCGTCACCCCAATTGGAGTAGGGGCAGCACAGAGCCGCCGCCAGCTCCCAGAACAGGCCCAGTGACCTGCCGGGGTGGTAGCCACGACACCCCAATTAGAATAAGGAGAGAGCAGAGCCGCCGCCCGCACCTGCAGGAAAGATACGCAAGCAGTATGAAAAGACAAGGAAAGAAAGGACCACAAGCAATGCAGGTCAACGCAACTTTAGAAGAGGTAACAGCTGCAGCAGATGGAATGTCAGATAAAGAATTCAGGATATACATGCTTCAGATGATCTGGAGTATCAAGGAACACATTAAACAGCAAAATCAGACAATGAAAGATCACTTCGACAACAAATTACGCAAACAAATCCAGGAAGCAAAGGATCAACTATACAGGGAGATAGAGGTTATAAAAAACAAGCAATCAGAAATCCTAGAAATGCAGGAAGCAATAAACCAACTTAAAAACTCAATGGAGAATACTACCAGCAGAGTAGAACACTTAGAAGATAGAACATCAGACAATGAAGACAAAGTATTTCAACTGGAAAAGAACATAAACAGCTCAGCAAGACTGTTAAGAAACCATGAGCAGAACATCCAAGAAATATGGGATAACATTAAGAGACCAAACTTAAGAGTCATTGGGATACAGGAAGGTACAGAGCTACAAACCAAAGGAATGAGCAGTCTATTCAATGAAATAATACAAGAAAACTTCCCAGACTTGAAGAATGAGACAGAATCCCAAATCCTAGAAGCCTACAGGACGCCGAATGTGCAAAATCATAAGAGATCCACACCTAAACACATTATAATGAAGATGCCCAACATACAGAATAAGGAGAGAATTTTAAAAGCTACAAGAGAAAGGAAGCAGATTACATTTAGGGGTAAGCCAATCAGGATAACAGCTGATCTTTCAACACAGACTCTGAAAGCTAGAAGATCCTGGAATAACATATTTCAAACACTGAAAGAAAATGGGTTCCAACCAAGAATTGTGTATCCAGCGAAATTAAGCTTCAGGATGGAGGATGAAATTAAAACCTTCCACGATAAACAAAAGTTTAAAGAATTTGCAGCTAGAAAACCATCTCTTCAAAACATCCTCGCCAAAGCATTACAGGAAGAGGAAATGGAAAATAACAATGAAAACCAACAGTGGGAGGTAGGACAGTAAAGGGGGGGGGAATAATCAAAGAGGAAAACAAACAATGTTTAGTAACAGAAATAAACAAATATGGCTGGAAGAACAACCCATATCTCAATAATAACCCTAAATGTTAATGGCTTAAACTCACCAATTAAGAGACACAGGCTAGTAGAATGCATCACAAAACAAGACCCAACAATATGCTGCCTACAGGAGACGCATTTGATAGGAAAACACATACCTAGGCTGAAGGTGAAAGGTTGGGAAAAATCATATCACTCATATGGACTTCGGAAACAAGCAGGCGTGTCCATACTCATATCAAATAAAATAGAGTTCAAGCCAAAGTTAATCAAAAGGGATAAAGAGGGACACTACATACTGCTTAAGGGAACCATACACCAACAAGACATAACAATCATAAATATTTATGCCCCAAACAATGGTGCAGCTATGTTCGTCAAACAAACTCTTCTCAAGTTCAAGAGTCTAATAGACCACCACACCATAATCATGGGAGACTTCAACACACCTCTCTCGCCACTGGACAGATCTTCCAAACAAAAGTTGAATAAGGAAACTATAGAACTCAATAACACTATTAATAACCTAGACCTAATGGACATATATAGAGTATACCACCCAACATCAAGCAGTTACACTTGTTTTCTCAGCAGCACATGGATCCTTCTCAAAAATAGATCATATATTATGTCACAGGGCAACTCTTAGACAATATAAAGGAGTAGAGATAATACCATGCATATTATCTGATCATAATGGAATGAAACTGAAAATCAACGATAAAAGAAGGAAGGAAAAAGCATACATCACTTGGAGAATGAACAATAGGTTACTGAATGATCAATGGGTTATAGAAGACATCAAGGAGGAAATTAAAAAATTCTTAGAGATTAATGAAAACATAGACACAACATATCGGAATCTATGGGACACATTGAAAGCAGTTCTAAGAGGAAAATTCATTGCTTGGAGTTCATTCCTTAAAAAAAGAAAAAACCAACAAATAAATGATCTCATACTTCATCTCAAAATCCTTGAAAAAGAAGAGCAAAACAACAGCAAAAGAAGTAGAAGGCAAGAAATAATGAAAATCAGAGCTGAAATTAATGAAATCGAAACAAAAGAAACAATTGAAAAAATTGACAAAACTAAAAGTTGGTTCTTTGAAAAAATAAACAAAATCGACAGACCCTTAGCGATGCTAGCGAAGAGAAGAAGAGAGAGAACTCAAATTACTAGCATATGGGATGAAAAAGGCAATATCACAGCAGACACTTCAGAAATACAGAAGATAATCAAAAACTATTTTGAATCCTTATACTCCAATAAATTAGAAGATAGTGAAGGCATAGATAAATTTCTTAAGTCATATGATCTGCCCAGATTGAGTCAGGAGGATATAGAAAACCTAAACAGACCAATATCAATTGAGGAAATAGAAGAAACCATAAAAAGACTACCAACTAAGAAAAGCCCAGGTCCGGATGGGTATACAGCAGAATTTTACAAAACCTTTAAAGAAGAACTAATACCAATACTTTTCAAGCTACTTCAGGAAATAGAAAAGGAGGGAGAACTTCCAAATTCATTCTACGAGGCCAACATCACCCTGATACCTAAACCAGACAAAGACACTTCAAAGAAAGAAAACTACAGACCAATATCTCTAATGAACCTAGATGCAAAAATCCTCAATAAAATTCTGGCGAATCGGATACAAAAACATATAAAAAAAATTGTACACCATGATCAAGTAGGATTCATCCCTGGGATGCAAGGCTGGTTCAATATACGGAAATCAATAAATGTTATTCACCACATCAATAGACTTAAAAATAAGAACCATATGATCATCTCGATAGATGCGGAAAAAGCATTTGACAAAGTACAGCATCCCTTTATGTTCAAAACTGTAGAAAAACTAGGGATAACAGGAACATACCTCAACATTGTAAAAGCAATCTATGCTAAGCCTCAGGCTAGCATCATTCTGAATGGAGAAAAACTGAAGGCATTCCCTCTAAAATCTGGAACAAGACAGGGATGCCCTCTCTCTCCACTTCTCTTTAACATAGTTCTCGAAACACTGGCCAGAGCAATTAGACAGACGAAAGAAATTAAAGGCATAAAAATAGGAAAAGAAGAACTTAAATTATCACTATTTGCAGATGATATGATTCTATACCTAGCAGACCCAAAAGGGTCTACAAAGAAACTATTAGAGCTAATAAATGAATTCAGCAAAGTGGCAGGATATAAAATCAACACGCATAAATCAAAGGCATTCCTGTATATCAGCGACAAAACCTCTGAAATGGAAATGAGGACAACCACTCCATTCACAATATCTTCAAAAAAAATGAAATACTTGGGAATCAACCTAACAAAAGAGGTGAAAGACTTATACAATGAAAACTACAGAACCCTAAAGAGAGAAATAGAAGAAGATCTTAGAAGATGGAAAAATATACCCTCTTCATGGATAGGCAGAACTAACATCATCAAAATGGCGATATTACCAAAAGTTCTCTATAGGTTTAATGCAATGCCAATCAAAATCCCAACGGCATTTCTTGTAGAAATAGAGAAAGCAATCATGAAATTCATATGGAAAAATAAAAGACCCAGAATAGCAAAAACAATGCTAAGCAAGAAGTGTGAATCAGGCGGTATAGTGATACCAGACTTCAAACTATACTACAGAGCAATAGTAACAAAAACAGCATGGTACTGGTACCAAAACAGGCGGGTGGACCAATGGTACAGAATAGAGGACACAGAAGCCAATCCACAAAACTACAACTATCTTATATTTGATAAAGGGGCTAAAAGCATGCAATGGAGGAAGGATAGCATCTTCAACAAATGGTGCTGGGAAAACTGGAAATCCATATGCAACAAAATGAAACTGAATCCCTTTCTCTCGCCATGCACAAAAGTGAATTCAAAATGGATCAAGGAGCTTGATATCAAATCAGAGACTCGCCGTCTGATAGAAGAAAAAGTTGGCTACGATCTACATACTGTGGGGTCGGGCTCCAAATTCCTCAATAGGACACCCATAGCACAAAAGTTAATAACTAGCATCAACAAATGGGACTTACTCAAACTAAAAAGTTTTTTCTCAGCAAAAGAAACAATAAGAGAGGTAAATAGGGAGCCTACATCCTGGGAACAAATCTTTACTCCTCACACTTCAGATAGAGCCCTAATATCCAGAGTATACAAAGAACTCAAAAAATTACACAATAAGAGAACAAACAACCCAATCAACAAACGGGCCAAGGACCTGAACAGACACTTCTCAGAGGAGGACATACAGTCAATCAACAAGTACATGAAAAAATGCTCAACATCTCTAGCTGTCAGAGAAATGCAAATCAAAACCACCCTAAGATACCATCTCACTCCAGTAAGATTGGCAGCCATTAGGAAGTCAAACAACAACAAGTGCTGGCCAGGATGTGGGGAAAAGGGTACACTTGTACATTGCTGGTGGGACTGCAGATTGGTACAGCCAATTTGGAAAGCAGTATGGAGATTTCTTGGAAAGCTTGGAATGGAGCCACCATTTGACCCAGCTATTCCCCTTCTTGGTCTATTCCCTAAAGACCTAAAAAGAGCATGCTACAGGGACACTGCTACATCGATGTTCATAGCAGCACAGTTCACAATAGCAAGACTGTGGAACCAATCTAGATGCCCTTCAATAGATGAATGGATAAAAAAAATGTGGCATTTATATACAATGGAGTATTACTCTGCATTAAAAAATGACAAAATCATAGAATTTACAGGGAAATGGATGGCATTAGAGCAGATTATGCTAAGTGAAGCTAGCCAATCCCTAAAAAACAAATGCCAAATGTCTTCTTTGATATAAGGAGAGTAACTAAGATCAGAGTAGGGACGAAGAGCAGGAGAAGAAGATTAACATTTAACAGGGATGAGAGGTGGGAGGGAAAGGGAGAGAGAAGGGAAATTGCATGGTAATGGAAGGAGACCCTCAGGGTTATACAGTGGAGGGGGTAGAGAGAGAGGAGGGGAGGGGAGGGGAGAGGTGGGGAGGGGGGAGGGTGGAGGATGGGAAAGGCAGCGGAGCACAACAGACACTAGTATGGAAATTTGTAAATCAATGGATGTGTAACTGATGTGATTCTGCAATCTGTGTATGGGGTGAAGGTGGGAGTTCATAACCCACTTGAATCAAAGTGTGGAATATGATATGTCAAGAAATTTGTAATGTTTTGAACAACCCACAATAAAAAATTTAAAAAAATAAATACATTTTATATTTACTAACAATAGAATACAGAGACAGCTAACCTAAGGTATAATTGTTTTGTGAAATAGTACTTATATTTTATAATTGATTATATAGCTTCTATTTATAAAAATTAATGCAAATTTATGTAAATAAAGATAACATAAATTCAAAAATAATTTTAGGCCAAAAAGATAAGGTTTCAACAAAGCCGGACATTTTTATACAATATAATTTGAATGTAAAATAGTTTCCCATTTTCAAGATAAACACATCACAACCTTTATGTTATAAGACATGAGCAAAAGTAGAATAAGCACTTGTGAGTAAAAATGGTGGTAATCAAATTTGTGAAAAATGAACTAAAAATGACTAAGTTTTTAACAAGCTACTTTGAATTTATTTATCCTCAACAAACAGGAATTAAAAGGGCAGCTGTAGACTCTGGTAGAGAATCTCTCTCTCTTTATCTCCATGTGTTTGTGTGTGTGTGTGTGTGTGTACATAAAAATTATACATATATATGATAGAATGCTTATAGATATATCCCCAAATGAATTGAAAACAGAAACTCAAATCATGGCAGTGTATGTCATTAAAATATTATTTATGATAACTAAAAATGTGGAAATAATCCAAGGAATCATAAAAAGATGAGTGGCTATTCAAAATATAGTATAATAATAATAGAATAGTATTTGGTCATACAAAGGCATGAAGTTCTGATATATGTGACAACAATAATGACTTGAAAATTTTGCATTAAATAATGTAAGAGAGATGCAAAAGTACATGGAATATTATATGATTCCATATATAAGTTATTTTAAATAATCAAATGAGGTAAAGATAGAAATTACACTAGAGGATACCTAGAGGAATACTAGAGGAGATAAAAGAATTAGGATTTATAATTTAGTGTATGTACAGCCTCCATTTTGGTGATATAAATTCAGGAATTAATGACAATGTTATATAAAATTGTTAATATAATTAAAACCATAGTTACTCCAGGTTTTTAAACTCATGACTTTGACTTCTTCACAGTTTTATAAAATATTCTCTTCCAGATCATTCTACTGCATCCAAACTATGTTTAAAACTACCATTTCAAAGTTAGGGTACTGCAAAAACAGGAAGCTTTGCTCCTAGGAGGATTACCCATGGTATTTTATGGTGAGATGAGAGGGAGGTAAAATATGTGGTTTTGTCAGATAAAAGTAGAATAGAGATAGGAAAAGATATGGGAAATGTATGCCTTGTTAGTCTGAGATTATGAGTGAATGGTGAACCAGGAAGTAATTTTCCAGGTTCATGTTAAAATCACAGCCACATAAGGACTAAAATTTACATAAATAGTGGCTTGTCTGAGTCATTATGTGTGCACAGTGGAGAACAAGGAGAACAAGGTACTGTCCAAACTAAGAGAACAATGAGAACCAATTGACTTCAAATGTGCTTTGAAAACTCATAATGAGCAACTGTTGGAGGATGGAAGCAGAATGGGTTTTAAAGACAGTTCTGAAATCATTGACTGAAAATAAGGCTATGCAGACACCTGGAGAATCTATATAAAGCCAGACTAGAAAAGGAAAATATAAAAGAAGAAAAAAGAACAAAACAAAACAGAGTCATTAGCAGTCTTAGTCCATTGGAAACATTCCTCAGTTTAGTCCAGTAAAAATACCAAAGGGGAGAAATAAATTAGTCCAGAGATAGTGCAACATATTAGCCAAAATATCCACACAGGAAAGTGTGATTCACATTCGCCAAAATATAGCTATCCAAAAGTACAACCGTATGGGCTGGGAATATAGCTCAGTTGGTAGAGTGTTTGCCTTGCATGCACAAGACCCTTGGTTCCATCCCCAGCACCACAAGAAAAAAAAAAAAAGTTCAACCCTGGAGTAGACTCAGATGTTGGAGTTAGCAAGCAAAGGTTTAAAAGAAATAATTATAAATGTGATAAAATACTCTTTTTTTTGGTACTGAGGATTGAACCCACTGGCATTATACCAATGAACTATATATCTCCAGTGTTTGTTTGTTTGTTTGTTTGTTTTAATTTTGATAAAAGGTTTCACTTAACTTCTGAGTGTCTTGCTAAATTGCTGAGGCTAATGTGAACTTGTGATTGTCCTACTGTGGGCTCCATATTCACTCCATATAGTCAAGCACCTTTATGTTTGCTGATAAAATACATTGTAAGTGGGCTGGCAAGCTTTAAAAAATAGGAATATACCATAGATATATAAAAACTTTTAAAATAGACCAAAACAATCTAAATTTTAAAATGTAATAGCTAAGCTGAGGATGGTGGTTCATGCCTGTAAATCCAGCAACTTGGGAGACTGAAGCAGGAGGATCACAAGTTTCAAACCAGCCTCAGAAATTTAGCAAGGTCCTAAGCAACTGAGAAATATCCTTCATTAACCTTAAAAGTAAAAAATGACTGTGGATGTAGCTTAGTAGTAAAGTACCCTTGGGTTCAATCCTCAAGAACAACAAAAACAACAAAAAAGCTAAAAAAAATAAAATATGTTATAAATTCTAAAGAGTATATTTAAAGTGAAAGAAAAAAGAATCAGTTGATTTTAAAAATGGATAACTAGAAATTAAGTGAATCCCTCAAAAATAGAATTACTATATGATCTAGCAATCCTACTTATATGTATGTGCCTAAGTGAATCAAAATCAGAATTCCTAAGAGGTAACTACACTCTCACATTCACTGAACATTATCACAATATCCAAAGCATGAGAGTTAACTAGATGACCATGGTATGGTTTCTATGTATCCACAGGTTAAAGTATCATAGGCTTGGTTGCCAATGTGGTTGCATTAGAGGTGGTAGAATCTTTGAGAAATAAGGCTCAGTGTGAGGCAATTATGTCACGGGGTATCTCCCTTGGAAGAAATTAATCCTGGTATTTTGGAATAAATTACTTCATGAAAGAAAAAGTTATTTAAAAAAGCAAAATAAGTTATCTCTGACCTCTAGCTTTCTAACTCACCATATAATCTGTCCTTCTTGCACATTTTTCTGCTATGATGACATTAACAATATTGTGATGCAGTCAAGGAATTCATCCAGAGAGGCCAAACAGATGGGGCTGTCATGTCTTGAATTTTATGCCTCCAAAATTATAAGTGAAAGACATTTGTTCTCAATTATTTACCCAGTGTCAATTATTTTATTATAGCAACAGAATAAGCAGACTTACAGCCTAACAATGGGTTAACAGATAAAGAACACATTTGATATATGAAATATATATGAAATATATAAAACTATTTATCTATGAAAAAAATATATATATATGAAATGTGATTAAGCTTTCAAGAAAAGAAAAAATTGGCCTTGTGACAATTTAGGCTTTCAAAACATTATTCTAAGTAAAATAAGCAAGGTACTCAAATTCCTATGGACAATTAAAGGCCTTCAAAAATGACAAATATGTGGCTAAATATAAAAGATGCTTGTGGACTAAATTATAAAAACTCATCTTTTTGATTCCTTTTACCCAGTACCTCTTAATGTGGCTGTCCTTGAATACAAGGCATTAAAGAAGGTAATTAAGATAAAATGAAGTAATAGGGGTGAGCCCTAATCTAATTGGACCAATGCCCTTATAAGAAAATGAGGTTAGGGCATCACAGAAAGGATTATATGTAACACATAGAGAAGAGAGCCATTTACAACTCAAGGAGACAACCTAAGAAGAAATCAATCCAGCCAATAACTCAATTTCAGACTTCCAGCCTCTAGAACTGAGAAACAACAAATATCTTTGACTTAAACCCCCATTGTATGGTACTTCGTTATGGCAAAATAGCAATCTGACATACAAAATAATTTTTCTATTACTTCTATTATAAATTTTTAAATTTTTTACCAAAAAATGAAAAGATCATCTAAAGTAAAAATTACATCACATTTTTTTTACAACATAGAGATATATACCATGTTAAAATAACACCAATTATAACCTATGTCGAATAAAATTGCTACATTTTACTGAAATAAATCTGGTTATAAACAATTTGATTATAAAAGTTAAAACTATTTAATCCTCAAAAAATATTCACTATGAAAAAAACACAAAAATGAAGTTAAGGGCTGGGGTTGTGGCTGAATTGTAGAGTGCTTGCCTAGCATGTGTGAGGCCCTGGCTTCAATTCTCAGCACTATATTATAAATAAATAAAATAAAGGTCCATTGACAACTAAAAAATTATTTTAAAAAAATGAAGTAAAAAATCATCAGAGTGGACTGGGGACATTGTGCAATGGTTGAACACTTGCATATATATGAGGTCTTGGTTTTAATCTCCACCATAACATATATAATTTTCATTTTTTATGCATCAGTTAAAATTTTTAAAAATCAATGTAGAAACTAAAATGGTGAGTATAACATATGTAATTCAAAATGTAATTTTGAATGTAATATAATTCAAAATGTGTAATTTTAAATGACAATAAAAGGGTAATAGAAAAGCAAAAAAATTACACAAAAAATCATAATGTTAGAAGTAAATTTCAATATTTTATTAATTGATTAAATGAGTGAAAAGAATATCCCAGTAGAAAGTCATCAATATTAAAATTAAAATTAGTTATTTTAAATATATGTAATCCACAAGCAGTACCCGTTTGATAAAGGACAAAGATAAATTGAAAAATGATACAATGAAGATACAGCATGAAGAATTATGAGTGCTGACATGTCTATAGTATAATATAAAACAAACCACACATTAAAACAAGACATATTGCTATAGGCAAAACGGTAATTTCAGATTAGTTACCAGAAAGATAATATCAAAAATGTACAAGCCACTAATACATAAAACAAAAAACAGGAACTGAGGGAGAAATAAAAAATTAAACAAACATAATTTAATTTACACAAAATCAAGTAAGTATGTAGAAGACATACACTACATTAATTTTCTTGTTCTAATAGCTACAGAACACTTCGTCATTCCACACATCAGGATATACATTTTAAAACATATGAAACCCTGTATAATATTACCTTTAATGGCAGATTTATCTGTTCTATCAGAAAAACCTTTGCATTTCAATTTTCTTTTGTGATTATTAAGGAATGTGTATGCATATGTGATTAAATCTAAATTAATACTTCAAAGAACTGTTAACACCAAATGACATACCTTCAAATTTGTAGTTCCATAGTTAATAACAAGTAAATAAAGCTCATAATCTAGAGTAATATTTTTGAGAGCAAAAATCCATTTATGGCATTTTTAAAACTTTGATTTTATTTGATATGACACTATCTGATTGTAAACCTGAAACAGTTTTCTGTACTGTGCTCCAGAGTAAAATGTAGGCTCTCTGAGGGCAATTCAGTGTGAGTCCTTATCCTGTTTTATACCATGCTGTTTCCAAAGCAGTGTGAGATGCATAAGAAATTCCTCAGTAGATATTTGCTAAATCATTCAATTAATGAAGGTGCAATAATTAAGTAAATAAATTTAGCACCAGGCTAACATTATATAGTTTAGTTTTGTGGAGCCATAAGCTTATTGAAGATTGTAAGGCTGGAATATTTTTTTTAAATGCTAAAAGTGGTTGAGAAGAGGAAATTAGATTTTATCAAAAATATGGTCTTTGGATTAAAGGACACTTCAAGACTATGAAATAATATCTGTTAATATGATTATAATGGGTAATGATGGTTGTCTGATAGATGGCAAAAACTGAAATGGAAAGGCATCCTAGACACTAAGCTAGCATCAGTATCAGAATACACAAACGATCATTTATTTCAACTATAAGTTTACTGTAAATTCACAAATATGTTATTTACAACAAAACTGGGTTTCAGAACAGGAGAAAGAATAAACTGAAGAATTTAAACTATAATGTACTTTTCTAAATGGACCCATCTTTCATAAGTGAATATAAATAAATATTTTTGTATTTAAAATATTACTAAAAATTAAGGGTTGAAGTTCAATTTTATTATTATCCTTAATATTTCTGTATCTTGCATTGACCTTTCCTTTGTCATATGTAACATGCCAGAAACTGAAATACCAAATTTATTTTTTCCTTTTAAAATAATATTTTATGGAGGGATGAGAAGATGGTGAATTAGAGGAAGGATGTAGTACCAGACTTAAAAAGTGGGAAGCCTTTTCCTCAGTGAGGTGGGTAAAGGGAACTCACTGAAATTCCATACTGGACAATAAAAGAAGCCATAGAGACACCAAAAGTCAGATATATCAAACATATTACAAGAAATAATAATTTAGAGATGTACCAGTTTGATTGGCAGCAGTGGTAGAAGCTGCTGTGGGAAAGAGAAGCATAATAGTGAGAGAGGAAAGCATAATGAGGGGATTGGCTTTGGGGAATCTGGAATAAACAGGGAGGCTGATCTTAATGGACCCAGAGTGTGGGGGGGTCAGTTTTTGTGTGAAAAGCAATCAGAATAGCTGAGCCCATGGGTGAATAGTTCAGTAGGAACCTTTATCATTAGTGTGGGAACCATTTGTAAGTACTGTTTGGCAGTGGGTGAGCAAAGGCATGGAACAAACTAAGAAAAAATGTTTCCAGCTGACCGAGAAGTTGTTTATTATTGGCCACACATGTGGATGGACCAGTGTGACTATAAGGGATGCAAAGAGAATTGTGCCTAGAGTCCAGGGTTTGGATACCGAGAGAGAGAGAGCTTCTTTTGTTGCTGATGCCCTGTAGGAGCTATTGGGAAGAAGTCCATAACTTGCCACACAGGAGAATCAGCACTCCAGGTTGGCTACCTAGTAATTCACATACATAGTGACAAAGGTAAAACCTGTGGAGGGTTAGTCCTTATGTCCTAAAAGTAAAATTTATGGGAGACTTATGAGATACAGGTATCCAGCAGAAACTGACATTGCCTCAGTAATAGGGGGCTGTGGATCAAATCTGAAATACCCACCAAAGGTAAGCCAAGAGTAAATATGAACTACTTGAACTTACAATTCAGAAGTATGCACCATAGTCCCTACAGGAGTGCACAGTTTGTAAGCATTCATCCATCTAACCTACTCTATATAGGGAAATGGGAAAATGGATTACTATAATCAGTTTTGACTTCTAGTCACAACGTCTGGCAGCTAGGTGAAGAACATTAAGATATTGGACTTCAACCGATGTGATTCTGCAACTTGTATTTGGGGTAAAAAATGGGAGTTCATAACCCACTTGAATCAAATGTATGGAAGATGATATGTCATGAGCTTTGTAATGTTTTGAACAACCAATTAAAAAAAAAGAAAAAAAAAGATATTGGACTTCACAAACTTCAGACCTTGACCCAAGGGTTTGGGAGTCCAGAAATAAATACAAAGAAAGAAAATCCATTAATGTCAATAGTTTTGACCACCTCAGCAGAAACAAGCCCTTTATTTCACATTAAGAAATTTTATTTTTGCCAAGATCCCCCCTTTTTTATTTAATTATTTTCAAACTTTAATTCATTTTATTTATTTAATTCTATGAGTTTGTGTATGGGTGTTGGACTATGTGTGGTGGGGAGGGTATATGAATTCTCACTGCATGGATAGGTGTATAATTTTATATACATATATACATTTACATATATACATATAACAATATATATTAATATAATTTTATTTTCATTGTAATTGTTTTATTTTCACTTATTTGTTTTTTATGCATGCTTTTACTTAGGTGGGGTAAAATATTGTATGGGTTTGAGTTGTTTTGATATTAAATTTGCTTGTTCATACCTTGATTTTTGTTCCTACTATTACTACTTCTTCTCTATCTTCCCCCATGAATAGAAAATTTTCCTGTTCCCTCTTCCTCTCTTTAAGTATTTTATTACTTTAGCATGTGTTATCTCTCCTTCTTTGTAGCTATAACCTGCTACACCTCCAGTTTCTTCTGTGTTCAGTTTTTAAATACTTCATTCTTTCTTTTGCCTTCCTTGCCTATTTGTCCTCACTTAAGAAACTGTAATCACACAGAAACTAATAGAATTATATAGTTTATGTAATTTCTATCTCATTAATATACTAATACAGTGGACAATACAGAAGATAACCTGATATTTAATGCCTGACCTAGATCACATTTTTTTGTTGTTGTTGATGCTAATATTAAATGCTTACCTCATCATTTCTATAGAGATAATAATTTGTGTTATATATGTCAAAGTAGACAACAGACATTTATCTTACTGCTGCATATGTGTTGCTACCATTAATGCTCTTTCTGGCTCTTTCTGTCTTCGAAGAGGGGCTACAAAGTTATTGAGAAACTTAAAGTTCACAGAGTAGAAGTCCACCTTCCAAGAAATACTAACAATTCAAGACAATAAGCAAGTAATAGCAAACCTCATTCTATACATTATCTAACTCCACTTGACCCTCAATGATGCTTTAACACATACAATAGAAGAGACAGAAACCCCAAACTAACAACCAGGTTTCAAGGTGGAACAACCAAAGGGGGAACTCATCTCCTACTCCTGGACTCTGCTCCCACATCAGAAACAGACAAATGTCCCAGAAAAAAAAAATGTAACTATACACCAAGGCACACTTATAAAAGAGGAAAGAAATCAAGCTTAATTGATGGGCAAGCCAAGTCCTTTGAAAACATGAAAAAACAAATTCACAATCCCTAAAAGATCACACAGATATAGAAGTAGATAAAATTCCACAGAAAGACTACAAAGAACTGACTACTAAAGTGGTCAATAAACTAAAAGATGATCTAATTGATGAACTAAGAGAGCAAAAGCAGGAAAAGAAAGGCCGTAAAAATAGAGATAATAAAGCACAAACAATAAGAAATAGAAGACATTGAGTCAAACAAAAAAATTCAAATTCACTTAAATGTACCACCAACAGATTAGATTGCATAGAAAGCAGATCAGGCTTGAAGACAAAACCTCAGGTCTTAGAGACAGTTTATATGAACTTGAATATCTAATAGACCTCAAGGGAAAAAAATCAAAATATAAAAGTCCTCTGACACAGTAACAAGGGAACAAACCTGAGATTCATTGAGATAAAGGAGAATAAGGAAATATAGGCTAAAGTTGTTAAGGACATCCTGAAACAGATAGTGACAGAAAAATATCCCCCATAATGGAAATGAAATAAATATCTACACACAGTTACCATGGAAGATTCCAAATGGATAAGATTACAACAGAACCTCTCCAAGACATATGATCATTAAAATGTCTAACATATAAAATAAGGAAATATTAATAAAAGATGCAAGAGAAAAATATCAGGTCATATTTAAATAAAAACCAAGGACAAACACTTTTGATATCCAGATAATCATTAGAAACTATTTTGAAAATTTATACTACAACAAATTGGAGTCTAGAAGACACTGAAAGATTTCTAGACACATATGACCTGCCCATATTGAATCAGGAAGACATAGAAAAGTTAAACCAACAAATATCAAGTAACAAAATTGAAATAGCAAGTAAAGGTCTTCCAAAAAACAAACAAACAAACAAGCAAACAAAGCCAAAGCTGAGTGTTAGCAGATGTTTAAAGAAAAATTAACACTATTCCTTGTCATCATTACATAAAATTAAAAGGTATAATGCTTCTAAATACATTCTATGAAGTTAGTATAATGCTGATACCAAAATCAGATGAAAGTACACCAAGGAAAGAATCTACAGACCAGTATCCCTGATGAACCTAGATGGAAAATTCTTACCAAATAGTCACAAATGGCATTCAGAAGCAAATCAAGAAAGTGATATATCATGATCAAATGAATTTCATTCCACCATACAAGTTTAGCTCAACATACAGAAATTAATAAATATAATTCATCACATAATAAAATTAAGGAACCAGGCTTGGTGGCACACACCTGCAATTCCAGCAGCTCAGTAGGCTGAGGCAAGAGTATTACAAGTTCAAAGCCAGATTCAGAAATTAGGGAGGCCCTAAGCAATTCAGCAAGACCCTTTCTCTATGTAAATAATTTTAAAAGGCTGGCATGTAGCTCAGTGGTTAAGCACCACTGGGTTAAATTCCCTGTTACCTAAATGAATAAATAAATTATGAAAAAGAGTTTTATGATTACCACAATAAATGCATAAAATTCATCACTCATTTATGTTAAAAATGCTGGAGAAACTAGGGATAAAAGTAACTTTCTTCATTGTTATAAAGGGTACATATTTAAGTGGCACCCCCTTTCTCCACAGAAAAGCCCTCTTCACCATGGCTGATTTTAGGACTGTCAGCAAAAGAGTCTCTGCAAAAGAGTTCAGTATAGATAAACTTCCTATTTTCGTGTCACCCTGTTTTACTTGGCCACTGGCCAAGTAGATACCAGCACTTCATGTGCTGGACACCCCTTACTAGCTTTTCACAGACATATCCAGTATAGTACTTTGAAGAAATGTGCATACAAGTCCTCTGGCCTTGAGCTGGGCTTCTCAGAGATGTCTACATTTTTAAGATAAGTTACAAATGGGCCCATGGTAATAGCTGGCAGGGGCGAGGAAAGAAAGTGTAGAAGAAGCTCTCCCCTTCTCAGGTGTTGTCCTTGAAGGGTTAACATGCCCAGAACAGTGAAATAAAAAGCTGCTTTTATGTGAAATTCTGCAGACTGTGAACTTCCGAGCCCCTCCCCTTACATGCTGGGTATAAAACTCTGAAACTACCTGAACTCGGGGTTCAGGGGATTAATTGATTCCAGCAAAAGCTGTGCTTCCTTGGAATTTCTTCCACCAGATTAGTTAGTACATCACCTTTAAATTCAACCTCACACAAAGTTTCAGAATAGAGGAGAAATGTAGCATTTCTTTGCCATGACATAACACAAATAGCCTCTATTCCAATTTCCAAGAGAGTCCTCCTTTCCTCTGAATCCCCATGAGCCCAGTCTTCATTGTCTGTAGTTTTGTCGGCATTCTGGTCTTATGAGCTCCCACCAGAGTCACCAATTAAGCTTTCCAGGAAGCAGAGAGAGAAAAACTGTTCCACTCACCAGGAACAAAATATGTATCCAGAAGGTACATCCCCAATTGTCTACCTCCTCTAATCATACCCTACCTGCCTGCAGTTACCACCCAGTTAATCCAATCAAATGTATTGATTCACTGATTAGATTAAGACTATCATAAACCATGACTTCACATCTAAAATTTCTTGCAGTGTCTCATACCTTACCATAAAACCAGCAATCCTATTCCTTGATATTTATCTGAAAGACCTAAAATCAGCATGATATATTAATACATGCACATCAATGTTTATACAGCATAATTCACAATAACTGAATTATGAAACCGGGCCAGATACCCATCAATAGTGAATGGATTAAGAAAATATTGTACAGATACACACTGCATTGTGTATCTATAAAATATTCAGCCATGAAGAAGAATGAAATTATTGCATTTTTCAATAAATGGATGAAAATAGAGAACATCATGCCAAGAAAAATAAGCCAGAATCAGAAAATCAAGGGTGTAATACGTTCTTTCATATGTGGAAGCTACAGCAAAATAAGGAAAAAAGGGAGAGGTCGAATTTGACACCATAAAGATATAAGGAAGCTCAGTGGAGTCAAAAAAAGATAAAGAGGGACTAGTCTTGTTACAAATTTTTATATATTTTAAATTTAAATTATTTCCATTTATTAGATCTTAAGTAATTTTTTATTGTAATGAGCATAATAAGTCTTATTTAATACACTTAATGGTTACAAGAACATTTAAACGATGCCTTTCTAAAAGCATGGAAGAACTATTCATTTTGGTTGCATTTGCTTTTGAGCAAATTAGTTTGATCTTACAACTTTTGTGACTAGTTTATTTCTCAGGGCATAGTATCTTTAAATTATATTGTAGCATTTGTCAGAATTTCCATAGCTATTGAAAAATTCTTTATAAATTTTGTATTTCATGGTTAAATGAACAATAGCCAATATAAAATTAAAGTGAACAAAGGCAGAAACCTGACACCAATGATACTGCACTTTAAGATATATTGTAAAACTCCTGTGATAATATTAGTCAGTTTTTCTTTACTCTGACCCAAATATGTCAAAAAAGCATATTTCCTTATTTTTATTTGTGTATTATAACTGTAAATATTGCTGGGATTTATTATTACATGTTTTTACATGTATACAATAAAACTATATATTGTAGGCAACATCATTCTCCAGTATTTCTCTTTTGTCTCCCGCTTTTGATCCTCTTGGTCCTTTTCCTTTACTCCACTCTCTCTTCAATTTTTATGAGATTTCATTCCCATTTCTTTTGTATTTTCCACTCTAGCTTTCACATATGAGAGAAAATAAGCAACCCTTGACTATCTGAGATTGACTTATTTCACTTAACATTATGTTTTTAAATTTGTATTAATTTTCCTGCATTTGACTTAATTTTATTCATCTTTATAGATGGATAAAATCTGAGTGTATGTGTGCAGGGGGGAGTGATATATATATATATATATATATATATATATATATATATATACACACACACATATATATATATATATATATATATATATATATATATATATCACATTTCTTTATACATTCAACTGTTGATGGACCCCTGGTTCAGTTTTTAAGTCCATATTTTGGCTATTGTAAACTGTGCTGCCATAAACATAGGTATGTATGTATCAGTATAGTATAATGACTTTAATTCTTTAGACTAAATATTGAAGAGTGGGACAGCTTGGTCATATGATGGTTTCATTCCTAGTCTTTTGATAAAACACCATACTCATTTCCATAGTGGTTGTACTAATTTAATTTACATGCTCACCGACATTGTAAAATTGTTCTTTTTTTTTTTAACCACATCCTCTCCAGCATTTATTATTGTTTGTTTTGGGGTTGCTATTCTGACTATAGTGAGAAAAACATCTCAGTGTAGTTTTGAAATACATTTGAATTTCCCTAATTGTTAATGACGTTCAATATTTTCATATATTTTTGTCCATTTGTATTTCCTATTTTAAGTATTTTTTGTTTAGATAATTTGTCCTTTATTAATTGCTTTTGTTTTCAGAGTTTTTAATATATTCTTGATATTATACTTCTGTCAGAAGAGTAGCTAGCAAAGATTGTATCTTGTTCTGTAGGTTTCTTTTCACATTCTTAATTGTTTCTTGCTGTATAGACGCTTTTTAAATTCATGCCATCCCATATATTAATTTGATGTTTCTGGATCTTCTAGAGTCCTATTGAGAAACTCATAGCTTGTGTTTTTATGCTGGAGTGTTGATCTTATGTTTTCTTCTAGGTGTTAGTTTTTTTTTTCCTTCTAATTCTGAGGTCTTTGATTCATTTTGAGTTGATTTTTCACATAGTGCTAGATAAAGGACTAATCTCATTTGTCTACATTTGGATAACCTGTTCTCCAAACACCATTTATTAAAAAGATTGTGTTTTCTCCAACGCATGTTTTTGTCATCTTTGTCCAATATCAGGTGAGTGTATATTTGTGGGTTTGTCTCTATGTGTTCTGTTCTGTACCACTGATCTAGTTTCAGTTTTTATGTCAATACCATGCAGTTTTTGTTACTATAGTTCTGTAAAATTTGAAGTCAGGTATCTTGATGTCTCCAGCATTAATTTTTTTGGCTTAAAATTGTCCTAGCTATTCTGGACCTTTCCTTGTTCCAAATAAAGTTTAGAACTCTTTTATCAAATTTTGTGAATAATATTATAAGTATTTTGATGGAGACTGCACTAAATCTGTATATTGCTTTTCGTACTATGACTATTTTTACAATATTCATTTTGTATAACTCTAACTAGTTGACATGCCAAATTTTATAACCACTTTTGAAGATAGCTTGAAAGTTTCTTACAAAACAACAAGCACTCTCAGCATACAATTCTAGAGTAGCATTTCTTAGCATTTACCCAATGTATTGAAAATTTATGTTCACATAAAACTCTGTACTATTTTTTATAGCAGCTTTATTTGTACCTGCCAAAATATGCAAGCAACTGGAATGCCCTTCAAATAATGCACAGATCAATAGAATATGATATATTCATGTAATGATATATTATTCATTCATTTTAAAAATGAGCTATGAAACCATGAAAGTCATGAAGCAACTTTAAATACACATTACTTAATTAACTAAGGCAATCTAAAAGTCTACATACATACAATATGATTCCAACTATATGATATTCTGAAAAAGGCAAAACAATGAAAACAGTGGAAAGATTAGTAGCTGCTGGGGCAGACAATGCAGTATAAATAGACATAACAGAAGACATTTTTAGGGCAGTTAATATATTGTATACAATATTATAACATTAGATACATGTCACTATGCATTTGTCTAAATCTTTAGAATGCATTACACAATGAACCCTAATTTCAACTATGGCCTTTAACTAATAATAATGTTTCAATATTGGTCCAGTTATAGGAAATGTACCACAATAATGGAAGTTGATAATGATAGTTATTATTGGGGAGAAGTAGAAGGTATTATTTGGGAATTCTTTATACTTCCTTGCTCATTTTTTACAAAAACCTAAAACTACTCTAAACATCATCTATTAATTTAAGAAATATGTGAATAAAATTCAGTCAGAAAAAATATATATACATATATAAAATAAACATCCCAGACAGACACACTTACCTGAATATATTTGTGAGTACATTGGAATGAGCATGAAAGACATTAGAGTTAAATTTATTCTGTTAATGCTTTTTATAATTCAGATCTTGATTGGAGGAGAAAACAGTAAAAAAGGGAAATGATATCCCTTTAAAGGCTTGTATAGTTTTAATTTTTAGACTAAAAATACATTTTTATATTGAAATCAATGAAATTTAGTTCATACCATTTCTACTTCCTGGTGCTTTATCCCAAGCTGCTCTCCTCTTCTACACCATCCTACAATGATGTGCCTCATCTCATGCCCTAAGGAATAGCTTCATCTGTTGACTGAGAGCTCTGAAACTGTGAGCCTCAAATAAACTTTTCCTCCTGAAATATTTTTTTGTCAGTTCTTTTGGTCACAGCAGCAAAAAAAGGTGACCAAAATATTTAATTTCAACAATGATTTTGAAAGTGGCAGATTTTATTTCTTTTACTTCTGAATAGTATGTGCATCTGTAACTTTTTAAAATTTATTCATCAATAGTATTCAGATATATAAAAAATAATCATGATAACTACTCTCTAGGGAAATACAAATCAGAATCACAATGAGATATAACCTCACCTCAGGAAGATATCTCACATTTCTTAAAACATAAAAAAACCTTCATGTTCCCAAGGAGTTACCATTATCCATTGGATATGTCTACATGGGATCCTGCATATAGAGGAAATATCAGAAAAGAAATCACATCTTGCATTCTATCAACCATCACCTCAGTTGTTAAGACACTATTTTTAGGAAAACTTATGAGTTTGTGTAAACATAATATAAATTGAAATCTTTATACTTTTTAACTATAAATTACATTGGAATAGAAATACTTCAGGAACAGACCAGAGTGGATATTTCCATTATAGGCAAAGAAACTGGTATAGTATAGTAGGCAAAATAATTGAACAGATATTTTCTCAGGAAGATACAGAAATGCCAAAAAAAAATCATCAGAAAAATGTAAATAAAAAAAAAAAACATTGAGATATCATCTCACTAATTTTTACAATACTATTACCAAAATATAAAAGATAAAACCTGAAGGATGAATAAAGGAAAATCTTTGTATATTTTTGGTGAGAATGTAAATGAATTAATCTACTATGGAGATCACTATGTGGGTTACTCAACAAATTAAAAATGAAAATACCATGTGACGCGAAAATCTCCAAAGGAAATATATGTGTAAAATCTCCTACCTTCAATGGAAATGAAACCAGCAACTCTCATGAAAATGTCTGTAATCCTGTATTTATTGCATAATTATGTGCAATAATAAAATGTAGAAAAAAACAAGTATCTATTATTGGATAAATATAAAAATTTGTGGTACACACATGTGCACATACATATGCATTATTTAATTCTGAAAAGGGTGCTGGGGGCCTGCCCCAGCAAGATCCAGGGAGTCCTCAAGGAAGAGTGGCCTCAGTGAAAGAAGCAAGACAAAACACTGTGGTGGTTGCAAATTCAAGTAGTCTTCAGAAAAATCTGCTGCTCCCTGTGGAGCCTGTTATTCTTACATACACTTTTTCAGATGGTTAACAGGCCTTTTGGCCTGATTTTCCTGATTTACATATTTTCCTTGTGAATTACACAACCTTTTAGCATGCATAGACCACACTTCTATTTTTGCTTTTCCTTTTGATATTTTACTAAGTTATGATTAACCTTTTAAACTGCTAAAGAGTTTCTTTGTTCCTTGGTCAATGTACACCAATTTTTGAACCTTTGTAACCTCTGACTAAAGGGAAGATTCTGCATGTCAGTCCATTTTCTATTTACATTATCTATATATCTTCCATTTTCGCCATATATCCCCCATAAATGTCAAGGGAGGGTCGGTGGGTGAGAGGAATGTATTCTTATTAGCGTCCCTGCACCTAGAGGGTACCATAGTCTTCCTTTAATTAAATAAGCTATAAATGGTGGGCCTTGCACGACAATTCTTTTCCTGTAAATAGGCTTGCACACAGGTTGTGCTTTTGGATCAGGAGACCTAGAAGAATACGTCAACTGTGGAGCGAAGAGTTTTTGTAACCTAAGATTTTTTCCCAGAAATCATGCTCTGGGACTATGTATTCATGTTTACTTATATTCTTAATAATATTAGTGTTTTAAAACAAATCTCAGGACGTTTTTTGTCATATTCGTAGTTTGATTCTAGGAAATTTCCCATACGTTGTAACAACATATGTTTTTAGTTTGGATTGATATGCTTCCTGTTAACCACATTAATATTCCCAGGATCAGAGCAGTCAAAGCATCTGATGATTTGGGTTTCCAGATGTGTTTCCCTGCCACAACATCCTCCACGCTGTGACCCTGTCAGACAGCAGGGGCAGGAACACCTTCACTAAAGAATAGGCTAGAGTTTCAGAAAAACAGAAAGAATCCTAAAAGTGATTATACTAACTGAAATAAGCAAAAAAGAGAAAGTGCTGCATGATCTCATTGTGTATGGTATTCAAAACAGAAAGAAAAGAAAGTCAAATACATAGAAAGACAAGGTAGAATTGGGTCATCTGGGGCCACAGGATGACAAGAGCTAGATCAAGAGTACACATTTTCAATATGTAGAATGAGAAAACTTATAGAACAAAGATAAAGTACAAGGACTGTAGATATTAATTCTGAGTGTAACAAAAATTTTCTGAGAGTAGATTTTAGATATTATTACCACACACTCAAAATTATATGTGAGGTAATATGTTAACTTGTTTAATTCTAGCAGCTATTTAAAAATTTTGATTTTTCAAAGTATCATATTATACAATTTAAATAAGTTACTAGCAGAAAATAATTTTATAATTTCTAAATAAATCTATATGAGAAACAGTTTCAAACAAATCGCACACTAGGTTATGTGGTATAAGAAATTTGGTGTTCTTGCACAGATAATATTGAATATTATAGTATAGTAAGAGGGAAAGTAATTATTGGTAAACCTCTTATGAAATCTTATTTGTTGAATGACTATGATAATGGCAGACTAGGGGAACACACTATAAGTTTCTGCTTTCCAAAAGTTAATTAAAATAATGGTTCCAAGGTGGCATGACAAGGTGGGAAGACAGCAGGAAAGTACCAGATGGTAATGTGCAGAGCTAGTAACCAGATGTAAACCAAAAATATAGGGATTTAAAATATAAAGAGAATAAAAGGGATAGGCTATTTCAATACTGGGCACATAGTGAACCAGTGGGGGATGGAAGTTTCCCCTCCAATGATGTGACACTTTCCCAGTTAGTTTAAGAAAAGTAGACTACGCTGTTTAGCAAATTTTCAATTTGAGCAAGAAAATATATTCAGATACTTCAGCAGTGAACTAGTGCATGTCATAGTCCTAGTACTTACCAGTGGATTCAGTGAAAGAGGGGTAGTCCAATAGCTTAAAACTACATATTGTTAGGACTTTCCGAGGGGAATATTAGAAATCTCTACAATTTTATTTTAGTTTTTTATGGTTTTAATTTTCTACTCAAATTTTTTTTTATCTTATTCTTGATTTTCTTTCTTTTTGTGTACCCCCAATCCAACAGCTGTTTACACTTTATTCTTCACTGGATCAATGGGCATCCAAATGATGCCTTAATCTGCCTAGGAAAGAAACTCCAATACAGACTTATGGGAATGGAGAATCAGCTGCTAGTCTCCAGATCTGCAGAATGGAGAAGAGAGAAGAACACTTTCATTTGAAAATGGTTTTCTGAATTCTGTGTACAGGAGAAAAACCAACATGGAGTAGAACTGGATGAATTCCAGATTGGGTGTAAAGATGCCACCTGTGGCATCCTCTCACAAGCCTAGTGTCATGTGCCACAGCTGGAACTCTCTGAATAATCTGCTGATGCAACCTGGGTACTTTCTACACACGTCCTCCCCAACTCATGAACAGATGCTGAAAACAGGGAGTGTAGCAGTGGGGATTAGTCTGCAGTATGCATAGGTGAGAGGGCCAGTCAACAACTCCTTCCAGAGTTACTCTCCCATCCCTGGGTATGAAAACAGTTTTATTGAGGCCATATTCTACTCTGAAACAAAAACAACAAAAGTATTTTCAATACTTGCTGGCCAGCAAGAAAAGGGTGGAGTTAAATATACAGAAACCCCTAATTAATTTGAACAGTTTGGGTGAAAACAGAGAATGAACAAACTGTATAAAAATTGTGTCCCATAAATATCCTCATAGATGGGATATTCAACAATTAAAATCTTGCAAAAAAAAAATCCCATATGAAAACCTCACGAAGAGAAAATCGAATCTTCTTATGACCGTTGCTAATTGTTTGTGTAAAGCGCTTTCTAGTGCCTTCCCTCAGTATATATTTTTTTCATAGCTCCTATTTTAAGTACTTTTTCAGTTAATTAATTCTTTCCTCAACACCACTTTTCTTTTTCCTCATGTTAATTTCCTACTCTTCTTCTTCATTCTTCTTTCTTCTCATTTTATTCTCTGATTTCCTTATGTGCCCCGATTTTTTCCTATCTTTTTAATTTCCATTCTTCAAATACTATTTGGTATTAAATATACTATCACTAATATTCAACTTTTCAGTCTGTTTTATGTTATTTCTCACTTTTATAACTTATTAAGAGTTGTACTAGTCATTTATTATGTTTATAAATATGTGTTGCTATATGGTTTATAATTAAGGTACCACAGTTATTGACTTACTCTTTACTTCCAAAGTAGTACTGGGGGTTTCACTTATTGCCTTGATTATTCTAACAATTCATATTCCAAAACCTATTAAAAAGATTTTACATAATGTTAAATTTGTTTTATTCCAGGAATACAATAATGATTCAACATATGCAGATCAATAAATGTAATATATCACATAAATAGAACCAAAGAAAAAAGCACATTATCATTCTAAAAAATGCAGAAAAAGCATTTGACGTAATTCAACATTCATTCATATATAAAACTTTAAAGAAAATAGCAATAAAAGGAACTTCTCATAATATCATAAAAGGCAAAAAATTCAACAATGTACTAAATGGGAAAAACTAAAAACATTTTCTCTAAAATCTAAAATAAAAACATGGATGCCCACTCTCATCACTCCTATTGAAAATAGCACTTGAAACTTTAGCCATGGTAATTTTTACAAAGAAAAAAATAAAAATGATACAAATAGGAAAGGAAAAAGTCAGCTTTTCCTTTGTCTGCAGTTATGATCCTATACTTAAAAGAGCCTAAAATTTCTATTAGAAACCTTCTATCTCATAAACAAATTCACCAAAGTAGAAAAACAAAAAATAAGCACATAAAACTCAATAGATTTTCTCTATAAAAGTAATGAATCTGGTGAGAAAGAGAACAGGAAATAAAAATTCCTATCACAAACAGCTCAAAACAAAACAAAACAAAAAAACAACTCATGTACCTAGGAATAAATAAATTGAACAAAGTAAATGACCTCTATAAGAAAAATTACACAGAACACTGAAAAAAATTTAAAGAAGACATTAGAAAATGGAAAGACCTCCCAGGTTCAAAGGCAGAATTGATATTATTCAAGAAGCCACACTATTAAAATTGACATTTAGATTCAATGTAATCTCCATCAAAATACTAATGATATTCTTCTCATAACTAGAAAAATAATCCTTAAATTTATATTGAAGAATGAAAGGCCCAGAACAAGCCAAACAAATGTGAGCAAAAAGAGCATAGCTGAAGGCATCATTATACCTAACTTCAAATTCTCCTGAGGGCTTTTCCAACAAAAATAGCTTGGTAGTAGCATATAAACAGAGACATAAACCAATGGAACAGAGTAGAGGACACAGAGATGTGGTCATCTGATTCTTGACAAAGGTGCCAAAAATTTACATTAGAGATGAGCCTCTACACCAAATAGTGATGATAAAACAAATATCCACATATAAAAAATTGAAAAGTGGATTCTTATTTCTCACCATGTACAAGAGTCAATTTAAAATGTATTTAAAAATAGGAAAAAAAAATGCCTTAAAAATTCTAGAAGAAAACTTAGGGGAAACACTCCCAACATATAGGCATAAAAATTGATTTATTCAATAGGACTCTAGTTCAGGAAATAATACTAAGAAACAATAAATGAGATGGTATCAAACTGAAAAGCTTCTTCATAGAAAAGGAAATAATAGTGTTAAGAGAGAACATACAGAATGAGAGAAATTTTTTATGACTCCTCTTTCAAGAAAGGATTAATATCTAGAATATATAAATATTTTAAAAAGCCCCATAAAATGAATTAAAAATAAAAGGGCACATGAACTAAGCAGATACTTTTCAAAAGAAAAAGTACCAAAGGCAAAAAATCATATGAAAAATATGCTAAATGTTTCTAGTCACCAGCGAAATGCAAACCAAAAATACACCAAGATTTCATCTCACTCCAGTAAGAATAACAATCATCAAAAATATGAATAACAATAAGTGCTGGTTAGGATGTAAGCAAAAAGATACACTAACAATGTGGGAATGTAAATCAGTATAGTAGCTATAGAAATCAGTTGGGACCACTAAATGATCTAGCTCTAACACTGGTTGGCATTTACCCAAAAGATTAAAGCCAGCACACTGTAAAGATAATATGCATATCCCTGTTTACAGCATGGCAATTTATGGTTGCCAAGTAATAGATCTAAACTAATTGTCAATCAACAAATGAATGGAAAAAGGAAATGTGTATATTTACACATAGTGGAGATTTTTGCAGCTAGGAAAAAAGAACAAAATTATGTCATTTGAAGAAAAATGGATAGAAATGTAGAGCATAACATTTATCAAAATAAGTCACATTCAATACGAAAAGGGCCTAAACACTAAAAATGCAAATAACTCAATCAATAATGGTCCAAGGACATGAACAGACACTTTTCAGAAGATGATGTACAATCAATCAACAAATACATGAAAAAAATGTTCATTATCACTAGCAATTAGAGAAATGCAAATCTAAACGACTTAAGATTTCATCTCACTCCAATCAGAATGGCGGCTATTATGCATACAAACAATAATAAGTGTTGGCAAGGATGTGGGGGAAAAGGAATACTCATACATTGCTGGTGGATCTGCAAATTGATGCAGCCAATATGGAAATCAGTATGGAGATTTCTTGAAAATTGGGAATGAAAACACCATTTGACTCACTTGTCCCTCTCCTGGCTCTATACCTAAAGGACTTAAAAACAGCATACAACAGGGACACAGCCACATCAATGTTTATAGCAACACAATTCACAATAGCTAAACTGTGGAACCAACCTAGATGCCCTTCAATAGATAAATGGATAAAAAAATGTGGCATATATATGCAATGGAATATTACTCAGCAATAAAAGAGAATAAAATCATGGCATTTCCATGTAAATGAATGTAGTTAGAGAAGATAATGCTAAAATATATCACAAAACCATGATGCTTAAAAAAAAACTGACACTTAAAAAAAAAACAAATGTCAAATGTTTTCTTTGATATAAAGAGGCTGATTCACAGTGAGATAGGGAGCGGGAGCATGGGAAGAATAGAAGAACTCTAGTTAGGGCAGAGGGGTTGGAGGCAAAGGGAGGGGGCATGGGGTAATTAATGATGGTTGAATGTGATGATCATTACTATTCAAAGTACATGAATAAAGACATAAATTGGTGTGAATATACCATATATACAACCAGAGATATGAAAAATTGTGCTTTATATATGTAATAAGAATTGTAATGCATTCTGCTGTCATATATAAATAAAAAAATTACATAAAAAAGGGCCTTCTGTTCTATGACATATGCAGAATCAAGAGAAGGGGAAGAGAGAGAGAGAGAGAGAGAGAGAGAGAGAGAGAGAGAGATAATAAGTATCTCCTGAAATGAGAAGGAAGACCAGTATTGTAGAGGAGGAGAATAAGGGAAAGTGAGGAGGTGAAAAATGATGAATGTTATGTGAGTGTACAAATATGTCACAATGAAACCTACTATTCTGAATAATAATTATGCATCAATAAAAATAAAATAAAAGTTTGTCAGTTTTTTTTAAGCATCATGGTTTTGTGATATATTTTAGTAATCAAGTAGGTAAGATATTCTATATTGTTTTCTCCAATATTATCATGTATGGGGAAAAGGCATAATTCATTGTAAAGGGAAATGAACATTTATGAGACAAGTAAATTATTTTTGGTAAGTTTTTGAATATAAGTAATATGAATAATAATTAAATGTATACAATAATTTAGAAAGCTATTGTCTATTATACATTTATTATAAATTTCAACAGAATTTATTACAATTTTATGCTGTCTGAATTTTACAGTAGAGAAAATTCTGTCAATTAAGAAAAAAGGAATGCTGATTAGCCTTTTATTCTAGAGTGGCATTACTATTTTTCCATTTATCCTAGGATTTGTAACATTATAAAATATTTAGTACTAAATTATTTTAACTTCCTTTTTTAATGGAAGTTTTATGTTGTTGTTGTTGTTTTTGTGGTGCTGGGAATTGAACCCAGGGCCTTGTATATGTGAGGCAAGCACTCTACCAACTGAGCTATATATCCAGCTCTAATTAAAGTTTTTGGATAACACTTTAATAGTTGTTGTTGGTTTATTTTAAGCAGATTTATAGTTTTAGTTATCTGAGATAGACCAAACAAAGGGAAGAATGCTGCTTATACCCAAGTAGAAAAAAATAGCTAATTTAAACAACAAAGAAAAATACAATACAAACATGAATTTAAACATTTTATTTGGCACTTTTAGCTAAAATGAGAAAATATCTTAATGGATGAAATTAATATGAATGAATTCATACATAAATTAAAACAAATTAACTTTACTTGAATTTCCTTTAATTGAAATAATACTATAATAGTACAAAATAATAGGCATTTTTTTCTTTAGCTTGTTAATATTTTGTATATTTAGAAACATATCCTGATATGTTATTGTTGGACATAATGGTAGGATTTGTTATTATATATTTGTACATTTCACACAATAGGACAATATAATTTTGCCAATATCAATCCCTAGTAGTTCCCCTTTCCCTTCCTTTTTCTCTTTTCTTTTCTCTATTGATTTCCCTTCGATTGTCTACATGTATTAAATAAAATATTTCTCTTAGGAAGAGCTTCCCTTTTCCCTACTTACTTATATATTACATTATATATTGATATGGGCTTACGATATATTTTTCATTTTAAGGCTATCTATTTTATTGGACAAGTTGTTTGTATAGGGTCATTGATGTTCATGTAGATTATTTCCCATGTCTTTTTTTTTTTGCCTTTATACCACTTAATCATGGTGTACTATCTTTTTGATATGTTTTTGTATTTGATTTGCCAGAATATTTTTGAGAATTTTTGCATCTATGTTCATTAGCGATATTGGTCTGAAGTTTTCTTTCTTTGATGTGTCTTTGCCTCATTTTTTAATATTGGCCTCATAGAATGAGTTTAGAAGTTCTCCTTCTTTTTCTATTTCCTGAAATAAATTGAGAAGTATTGGTATTAGTTCTTGTTTGAAAGTCTTGTAGAACTCAGCTTTGCATCCATCTGGTCCTGGGCTTTTCTTTGTTGGTAGGCTTCTGATAGTGTCTTCTATTTCATCATTTGAAATTGATGTGTTTAAATTGTGTACATTAAGAACTTATTTTCTATTGTCATTACAAAGTGTTCAAGACTCTTCTGCCATATTTTTCCTACATCAGAAAACTCCTTCTTCTGTATTTTATCTTTTTCTGTTCTTGATTTCATTACTTGTCCAAGAAGCCACACTTCCTTTATCGGAGGTGATGTTTATAAACCAAGATCTGGGCATCAGCTGTTCTCATTGCTTTTAAGGTATAATTGTTTCTATTCACCTCTGGACAGAATAAGGAAATATATGTACATGGACATAATCACAGTTATCTCGATTTACATATCTAAGTCTCTATAGATTAAAAAAAAAGATGAATTCATGTTTTTCCTGTGAACCTATGTTTCTGATATCCCTGATTCCAAATTATCTTCACAGATTGTAAAACACCAACACCATTTTAAACTGAAATAAAAACATGAAAATTTTGAAAGGATTTATTTTAGTTAATAAGGGCAATGGATTATTCTTAAATTGGAATTTTTGTTTAGTGACTAATGATTATTCTGGAAGAATTGTATAAAATTAATTTTTTCTACAAATTAAGGTTAATGTGTTCGAGGAAGATTAAATCATTGAAATTGAAATCATAAGGCATAATTTTTAATAAAATTTCAATATAAAAAAGGAACTAGTTTGAATGTGTGATATTTCACTGATAAAAAATTAAGGTAAGAGGTGGGGTTATAGCTCAGTGGTAGAGTGCTTGCTTAGCACATGTGAGGCACTGGGTTTGATCCTCAGCACCACATATAGATAAATAAAAGAAAGGTATTGTATCCATCTACAACTAGAATATTTTTTAAAGTTAAGGTAGTGGAAATCATTTGTTTAAAGAATAATGTTTTTGAAAATGTACACATGTGCAAATAATTTAAAATTTATTTATAAATACAAATACATACAGATGAAATTTTGTTTGATAATTTTCAAAAGTCAAAGGCTTACACTCATAATTTTCTCTGAGAAACTATGATTTTAATAAAGATTTTTTTTTGTAAAAATCATCAGGTTAGAATGCTTATCCTTTTTTATATGAAAATAATCTACTAACATTTCTTCTCATTCAACATAGAGCACTGTATGTTGATTTTTCAATGAATATATTAATTATAATCAATCTCATGTCCAGTTGTATTCAAAATATTATTTTCCCACTAATTTGTTTATACTTAAAATTCTAGCCTGTTCTCACATGGTTGATAAACAGAAGAATTCATGCTGCATTCACAAAATGACATTGTTACTAATATTTGAAACAAAATAATGTTTCAAACATTATGATTTAAGTATAAAACAAATATATCTATTTTTTAATTTAATATTTATCAAAAGACAAACCTGTGGAAAATTTTACACATAATTTTAAGCAGTGGCACATCACCATCAATCTTGTCTGGGTGTTATGAGAGCTTGCCATCACCTCCCTATACACTTGCATCTATTTCCTGGTATAAGTATAGAACCAGCATCCTTGGTTATTTATCTTAATAATCCTTTATTTTTTTATCCTTTAAAGCATTTGTCATAACATTTTATTACAGCAAACTCAGGGAATAAGGCAGCTCGCCTTACTATGAAAGTGGCTGTTATTATCTCCACTTTACAGATGAGATAAGTGAGACAGAAAAATATTAACTGAAGGTAATTTTATTCCAAAGAGGATATTTTTCAAAGTATGAAAACATTTATGGTTTTGTCAAACAAGCTCATAAGGCTGGTGATTAATGGATACAGATGCTGCTAAATATTTTATGATGCCCAACATAATATCCCCCCCCCCAAGCAAGAATTATCCAAGAAATATATCAATGATTCTGGAGTCTAGCAAGCATGTATTAAATTATTACATTTAACATATACCATATACAACTATTTAGTGGTGGAACTGAGATTACAGTACTGAAATTTGTTTAATCTTAGTTTTATCTCCATGAAATGAATATTTCTACACAATTGAATCTCTACCATTACCATGCTATTCACACTATTCTCTTTAGTCATCAAAATTATAAGAAAACAATTCAAACACTCTTGTCTCTATAGCTTATTTTTAAATAAAACCTAGAATATTTTTAAAATTTTGATCAAGATCTTGCCTTCTCAATAATTTTACATATTTTTTTATTTTTAATTTTTTTCCTTTAGATATACAGAACAGTAGAGCATATTTTGACATATTATACATATATGAAGTATAACTTCTCACTCTTGTGATTGTACATGATGCAATTCCATATTATTGCACCATGCTTAGAACATAGTCTCCCAAGGTTTTAAGAAAAGTGAGCCTTAACTCTTCTTGATACTAGTTAGAGTTGTAACCTTGTTTCTCAACCCTCATCTCCTGTTCATTATATGCCAGTTGCACTGGCCTGATTTCTCTTCCTTCAAACTTCCAAACCTACTCTTGTTATAGTTTTTTCACACATGCTGTTTCTCACCATTTGGAATATTTTTTGCTTAGATATTTTTATGGGTTTTCATTCATTGTTTTTTCTTATTTGCATAAACTAGCAGAATCAAATAAAAGTAAATGAATAGCAAGACCAATGCTAGAAATTCAGTAATGTGAAAAAATAAAAAAATTTAGATTGAGATTTGTAGAGTGGTAAATCCATGTTACTCTAACTGCTTTCAGTTATTTGGACATATATTATTTTATGTTTTCAAATTAATTTCCTTTATATTTAATTTTATGTCATTTAATTATGTATATAGCACTGTCAGATAAATATAATTTGCCCCATGAAGTCTGTATTTAAGATAAAGAACTTTTTTAGCATTAGTATGTCCCATGGGAAACTTGGTACACACAAATATGAAAAATATTTCTCATTCTGAAACATAAGTATAAGTGGGTATGTTTTGTGTCCTAATTTAAGCACAACCCATCAACATTTCTGGTACCACAGAGCTCCTCAGTACAGCAGAGGAATGGTTTCTATTTCAGACCAGCTTGCAAGCATTGGCAAGGGGCGGTCCCTGTGGAATGGGATCCTGAACTTGCCTGAGCTTTCAAGGAGCACAGGAATATCCAGAGCCATAATTCTACTGAAAACAAAGACAAGCCCATTCAAAGAGCACATTGCATAGTTAAGGAAGATGGACTAGATTTTAGGAAAATAGCTATTTACAATACAAATAGCTATTTAGTTTTACTTTTATTGGACTCATAATAATCACTTTCTGCAGGCTAAATAATCTCCCAAATACTATGTAAATAATAATTTGCATTCAATGAGTTTGTTTCTGAGAAAAACAAACATTAACAAATTGGTAGTGACAGATTTAATCATTATGGTTTAGGTCATCAATACTTAAGGGAAAAGGAAGAAAATCAGGCCTAAAGTTGTCCAATTAATCTTTTAGGCCAAGTGGCTTATCCAGAAAAGAATATAAATTTTCTTTTCAACATATAGACTTTATGAACAAGAATTTTCTCCTTTTATATGATTACATTTTGAGATTTCTAAAACTTAAAATGATTTATGCCAATAATCACTTCACTCTTGGTGTGGAAAGACATAAGTTGGTAGCCTTCGCTCTTAAGCCTACACATTTTTTCATATTATAATTATATATAAAATTAAGTAGAAAGCATCAATAGCAGACCTCATATTAGCTATAGGGAATTGAGGTTTAAAAGATAATTCTACATGATGGGCCTTCTATATAGACTCCCACGTATTTTCTTTTCACAAGCAACTTACCTGAGACCACTGTGGTCCTGCCTAGTTTACCTCCATAGAATATGCTACATTCCTCAGTAAACAATCTGTAACCCGAAGGAAAAAATGCAGATCAAAAGGCTCCTTACCATAATAAAATCTCAATTTCATCTAAAAGCAGGACTCTTGTGACCTTTATTTAGGTAGATTCCAGGACTCAGGAAGACAAAATAATTACAAGCAAAGCCCCCAACCATAAAATCTGAAAATCTTAAATGAAATTTAGGACTAATTTAATTGAACATAAAATATTTTTTTTTATTTATACATAAATAATATGTAAAATAATATATTCTGTGTTAACTTATATAATAGCCTTACATATAAAAATTCACAAAATAATTTCATAGTGTGATTTTTATTCAATAACTCTGGTTTTCTTTCTAAAATGAAAATTCCTATATTTTGTTCTTTATGTGTGGCAGATTCTCATGAATTTATAATTAAAAGTCAAATCAAAATTTAAAATGAATTTAAACTTTTTAAACTATAATTAATCTCTTGATTTCTTATTGGACATTTTATTCTGAAAGACAGAGCTATTTAATAATATGAAATAGTGTGATTAGTATTTTTAGAAATCACTGCCTTAAATAAGTACATGTAAGCTGTGAAAAAATTTTATCCCTAGACATGAAGTAACTGAGGCTCTGAAAGATCTTAACTTGTCCAATTGTATACAATTACTATCACAGTCATTTTTGGTTGCATTAATATACTACCAAAACTAGGTTGCTCATAAATAACAGAAATTTATTTATCATAATTCAGGAGGCTGTGAAGTTCAATATCAAAATACTGGCACGCTCGATGTCAGATGAAGGCTGGCTTTCTAGGTCAGAGAAAGTGTCTTTTGGATATGTCCTGGAGAGGTAGAAGTAGGGCAAGAGCTGCCTTGCGGCTTTTTTATAAGGACACTAGTTGTTTCCAGAATGACCATTTACTCAGTTTCCAATCCCCTCATTAGCCCAGTTCAAGACTGGAAAAAAGACAAATGAGCAAAGAAATCCAGAAAGCAGACCAGTGGTCCAGCCAACTTCTGATGGAGGAAGACTGACAATGAGCAGGCTCCAAGCACTTACTTTATAGGTTTTTTACATCAAAGGGATTCATTGTGAGAAAATTCCTTTAAAAAAGAACCAAGTTTAAAAGTTTGGCCCAATTACAGTCATCAGTTTGCGCCCACATTTCTACACCCCTGAGGCAGACACCTGAATCTTAGGTCATTAAATGATAAACTCCTTGGCAAACCCCAGAATTTCCCTATGAAGAGGGCATCACCAGACAACTGGGCAGACTTCTCTGTGCTTTTACACTGAGAAATTAACAAGGAAGTTGCCAGCCTCTGTCTCTGGGCAGTTCAAAGACCCATTCACTGCTCCTGATACACACTGAGTCCAATTCATGAAGTTTGGAGTGTTATGACCTATGAACCTCATAAGGTTCCATCATCTAACACCATGAGCAGTAAGATTTTACCATATGGATTGGGAAAGCTGGAGGATGACCATATTAATGGACTGTAGTAAAACTAATCTGAACCTGGAGTTGTGCTCTCTTGGCATTCTATTGCTTGATTGTTCCTCTTCCTCCTCCTCCTCTTCCTCCTCCTCCTCCTCCTCCTCCTCCTTCTCTTCTTTTTGATACAAAGGAGTAAATCCAGGGTTAGTTCTCACTGTTATACATCCACAGTCCTTTTAATTTATTTATTCATTTTCATTTTGAGACAGGGTCTCAATAAATTGCTTAGGGCCTCACAGGCTGGCTTTGAACTTGTAATTCTCCTTTCTCAGCCTCCTGAGTCCTAAGATTACAGACCTGTGTCACCATGCCTGGCTTCTAAACAGAAATTTTCTAGCTTCTAAACTTGATTTGTGGTGTCCTTTAACCATGGAAAATATATTAGGATATACCACATAATATATATCCTAATCTATAGGTCAAGCACTTTTATATGTTAAAATTTCAGAATAGTAGTTTTGTTTTTCTTTTTCTAAATGCATCTTTGCTTTCCCCTGATGTCTGTATACTTCATATAGTACTGTAAATATACTCTCAGAAAATTTAGGACTGAGTGTGAGAACAAGTTCATTAACTTAAAATTCCTTAGTTCAAAGGTGTTACTTTTGATGGTCTTTGAGTGGAGACGTGATCTATATTAGCTGTTTAGGGACCTTCACTGTTTGTGTGGTGTACTACAAAGTTTTTATTTTTAAACAATTCAGGGAATTTTTTAACACAATTATCTAAATATAAAGAGCTAATTTAGTACAGTATCAGGCTTTTGTTCACTTTTTTTTTTTTACATAAAGCAAAACCCCAGGAGTTGTTTCTCCATTTATTAAGTAAAAACAAGGCATGGTGAGAAATCTTTCTTGAGAGGGAATTTCCTAGTCAAAATGCTGCAAGGCTTTTTCTCTCAGACCAAAGCATTCTTCAAAGCTCACTGGGAATGTAACCTTTCTCTGAAAGAAAGTGAAACTCCACAAATCGGATATGTGTGTTCCATACTGAGTTTAAAAGCATTCTACTGATTCAGAATATTCAATATCAGGAGGACTTTTGCAGTGGAACAAGGTTCCTTGAGAATTCTTACATTTCAAGTAGATCTGACTGAGTTTCTTAGGCCATGCTTATATTTGAGTCACTGAAGATTTGAAAGTGTGATTTTCATTCTTTGCTTTTAGCTGCAATGATGTTATCTGGATTATAGTAGATATTGAACTGCTGGCAAGGTTAAGACAGAAACTTGAGAAAAAGAAGCCCAGTAATAAAAATATAAAAGATTATCAGTGAAAGAGGAAAACAGAGAAATTGTTATGGGAAAAACAAAATCCAAATAAAAAAAATACTTGCTATTTTTTTATAATTCGCACTAAGATATAAATACCAAATTAATAAATAATAAACACAAAATTATTAGTGAATTTAAGCATAATTGATGAACAGTTTGAGAAAATATGATTGGTATTGAGGCTTCAAGTTTAATTTGTAATATAATTTAGGGCAATGATGACGACATTTACCGAAATAATCAAAGTATGATTAATATACTAAAAGCTGGGCATATTTAATTTGCACAAGTTGATTTGATGATAGCTATCAAGCCATGAAACTTTCACGAAATCTATGCCAAAAATGTATCCATCATCCCCACAAATACTATCCTGATCTTACTAATATTTTTACTATAAGATACTTAGCATAAGATCCACACTCTCCATAAATTTAAACTGTAAAATATAGTATTGTTGACTTTAGGCACTCTACATCTTTAACTTATTCATGTTTCATAATTGAAACACTATATTTTATTGTTTGTTTATTAAAGAAGACAAAATGATAATAAAGACTTTGAACTTGCACTTTCACTATACTTAATTAATTACTTATAAATAGTAATGTCATTGTAGCATTATTATTTTTAATATATCAGGACTATTCCACACCTATGGCAAAGATTATTAAGAGTAATGGAAGAAAATTTATATTTCAAAAATGTATTTTGTGAATATGGCATTTGGATAGGATTTATTATTAAATGTGAGGGTTTTTTTTTTTCTTTGCAATCTTAGGAATAACAACTTATTGCTCATTTCTGCTCAAAATATGAAAAATGAAAAATACTCAATTTAGAAATGGTGAATAGAATTTGTTTTATCTTCAAATTGCATAATTGTATATGTCAAAAATTTAAGGGGAAATTTGAAAAGCTCAAGAAGTACAGGTGCTTTTACAAAGTTTAAATAAAACCCACAGGCAAAAAATGAATGCATTCTTATATTAAAGCAACAAAGAAATGGAACAAACCAGTGATGGGCTTTGGGGACAACAAGCTCAATAAAATTGAAGTCCAGGATTTAAGGGAGGTAAGGATAACAAAGGATTCTTTTTTTATTATTTCTTTTTTTTATTGGTTGTTGAAAACATTACAAAGCTCTTGACATATCACATTTCATACATTTGATTCAAGTGGGTTATGAACTCCCATTTTTACCCCATATACAGATTGCAGAATCACATTGGTTACACATCCACGTTTTTACGTAATGCCATATTAGTGACTGTTGTATTCTGCTACCTTTCCTATCATCTACTATCCCCCCCTCCCCTCCCCTCCCATCTTCTCTCTCTACCCCATCTGAGGTAATTCAATTCTCTCCCTTGTTGCTGGATATTTTTTCCCCTTTCCCCTCACAACCTCTTATATGTAATTTTGTATACAAAGGATTCTTTCTAGGAAAAAAAATTAACAATTTTTGAAGATACTATTCCCAAGACCAACTATTCATTAATTGGATCTCTACAATTAATCAGTGATACCATTAAATTAATTAATGTATAGACAGATAATTCTATCAGAAACAAAATCAAAACCTTTAAAAAAATTGTATCTTCTTCAGCTTTATTTTTACTCCAGCACTCACCCAAATGCTATGAGGAACCAAGATAACTTAGAGAAACAATTAAGAAATACAAATAAGTCTCACATCATACACAGTCTTTAAAATAACTCTGCTTATTACAATAGTGATATAAAATATGTGATAAATTCAGAGGAAAACTGAAAAGAATAGAAATGAATTAAAATTGGCATATTGGTTTAGGTTTACATTTAGAAGAAAAAGAAGAAATATATGTAAGGAAGTTTAAATTTAAGGTGTTCTTCATTAATTATTGGTAAAATATTGCTGCGTGAAATGAAACATAGAAGAGTAGTTGGTAAAAATAAATAAATAAAGAAAGAAAGAAAGAAAGAATACAAATTGAAATACCAAAATTAAGAACTCAATACATGTATTTACTAGCAGAATTGGCCTAACTGAAGATAGGACTAGTGAACTGGAAATACAATAGAAAAGCATTCATAAAAATCATGGAAAATTAAAAGTACATTAAATACACAAAAGGATTAAAATATAGAAAATAAATTGTTTAAAATATATGTAATTGAAATCTCAGAAGGAAATAAAATTCACATAAAGTAATCACACCATTTTAAATTAAAACCTCTAAAATATAAAAGAAATAAACCAAGCTTTCATAATTATACAGATTTCAAATTTATTAGACAATGGCATTATGCTTAGTGTGTTGAGTATTTTAAACAACTGGGAAGTTCACCTGTTGTTGGGAAATGTTTGGAGGAGCATTTGTAAATTATGAAACTCTTAAAACATCTGTCATATGTGCAATTTATATATACAAAATCTATTGCCAAGTCATTCTACTTAAGCATATATCAAGTGAACGTATATCCCAAAACATACAAAATACTCACAAAATACTATTTAAAATAGCCTGAATCAAAAACAAAAGTACAAAAATATAGAATGTTTAAATTCATCATAGTGCATCTGGAATATGAAATTCTACTGTTATAAAGAAATAAAAACTCACAAATACAGATGAACCACATGTTGAAAGAAAGAAGTCAGATGCAAAATAATAGATCAGTGAGAGGTTCTATCGATTGCTACAGAAATAAAAAAAATGGGCAAAAGTAAACTGCAGGTCTAGCAAGTAAAATTAAGAATACCATTGGAGAAGACAGAGGGCATTGATAGGGCATTGATCAACTTCCTAATACTGGCCGTGATTCATGGGTATTATGATAATTCATACCTATTTTATGATAATTCATTGAGTCATGAATTTACATCTTTTGCACATTTTCAGAATTTATGTTTTATGGAAATAATTTAAATAAGGTGCTTCCTTGGAAGTGAAGACAAGTATTCTACTTTAAAAATCTATTGTTTCAATCTATGCAACTCGTATTAACTGTAAATTTATTTCACTGATATTTCATTATAGATGAATCATATAACAGGTGACTTTGTTGAAGAAATATAGAATCAGAAGTATGCTGTTTAAAAATTAACAGGGAAACTTTACTCTCAAAATTATGACTGTCATTTTCTACCACAGTTATTGTTCTAGCACATACCTTCGGGGTAGTTATTTTATTCCTGGCTTTATCAACAAAATATGCTTATAAATAAGTTATTTTGTAACTGTAATGATTTATCAGAAAATGCTGAAGTGGAAACAGTTCTTTCCTGAAAAAGTGTTAATTCACATGTTGACAGTGCATAAATTATGCTTGCATGGCTTGTCTGAACTTTCTTTGGTCAGAGTGGTCTGAATGTACAAAATGAATTTCTTGACTCTTTCTTTGAAATATAACCAAAGTAGGAAAAAGGTGCACTTGGGCGGTGGGGGGCGGGCATCAAAGAGTATATTCAGGAGCTGGGGTTGTAACTCAGTGATAGAGCACTTGCCTAGCATGTGTGAGGCTCTGGGTTGGATCCTCAGCACTGCAGAAACATAAATTAATAAAATAAAGGCATTATGTCCATCTACAACTGAAAAAATATTTTAAAAAAGTAAATTAAAAATGTTTTGAAATACTGTTGAAAGGAATGAACTTTTATTTCAAAACCTAATTAAATGCAGCATGTACAATTTTGGTAAAGTTGTAATGGGAGATTAATTAGCAAAATGTTTTAGGAAAAAAATATGGTGTTTTATTTAGTTTTCTGTAGTTTCTGTAACAAATTAACAAAAATTGGATCACTTGAAACAATTTTAATTTTTTTCTTTCACAATTCCAGAGGACAAATGTTTAACACCATTTTCACTGTGTTAAAATCAAGGTCTCCAGGAACCACAGTCCTTTAGGAGGCCTTAAGGGACCATCAATTCCTTGCCTACTCCCAGCTTCTGGTGGCATCTACATTCCTTGGTTGGGGCATATCTTTTCAATTCCTGCCTTTCTAACCCCAATGCCTTCCTTCTGTTCTATGGAATCCTCAGTCTCCTAGTTGTGATTGCCTTCAGGGACCATCAAAAAAATTCCAGGCATGCTTATTCACTTCACTGGCTTGATTTAATCACATCTACAAAGATTCTTTTGTCTTATAGAAACTCACAAATATGTAGATCTAACATATTCAGGGGGCTAAGTATCCCACTTATGATGATTGGTAAAATTTTCAACAAGGATTCAAACTTACTTTGCTCATTTTTAAGAGAGAAACAAAAATAGTACTTCATTTTCTTTTTCTTTTTTTAAAAACTTGTTTTAATTAGTTACACATGACAGTACAATGACCTTGACATATCAAACATTTGAATCAGGTGGGATATAATTTCTCATTATTCTGAGTGTACAGGTTGCAGAATCACATTGGTCATGTAGTCACGTATATACACACATCAATAATAATGTCTATTTCATTCTACTGCCCTTCCTTTACCCCCTTCCTCTCCCCTCCACTCCCATCACTTCTTTTTACCCAATCTAAGGTGACGCAATTCTTTTTTTCCCTCACATCTTCATACATATATTTTGTATAACGATGAGGGTCTCCTTCCATCTTCCATATAATTCCCTTTCTCCCTTTCTTTCCCTCCCACCTCTCTTCCCTATCTAGAGATAATCTTCTTCTCATGTTCTTTCTCCCTACCCCAATTTGAGTCACCCCCCTTCATTTTCTTCACAGATTTTTTTTTACCCTTTCAGGCATTTAATTTTCTGCTTTTGCCTGATCAGTATAGTTACAGTTGTAATAGCTCACTTTGGGCAATGATGTTACTTCTCTCATTCATCACATTTCACTCAATTTATCCCAATGGCCAGTAATTAAAAATGGAGGAGTATCAGCCATGATACATTGTCATGAGACTATCCATGACAATGACAGAATTTGAAACCAGCTTTACTGCCCAAAAATAGAAACATTACAAAAAAAATTTTAAAAACACTCTTTTCTTGACTTTATAGTTATATTTCCTTGAATTGTTTCTCTTTTTTTTTCTCCAGGAATTTGAAAATTTGCTTTAAACTCATCGGATCCTTCTAAAGGCTCATCAATTTTGATCGAGGCTCCAGACTCATGACGGATTTGCTTAATCCGCTGACCACCTTTGCCAATAATAGATCCAGCCAAATCTTTGGGAATAGTTACTTGTGTTGTAATAATAGGTCCACCAAGATCACCATATGAGCCACGACCCCCTGCATAGGAATAATCATATCCAGAGCCACCCTGTGGTTCATAAGCCATCTGCCATTCTGATGGGCTCCATGTATCTATTGCAGAGTCCCAAGTTTCATCAGCACTGAAACCAACCATGCCATCGTAGCGATCTCCAGGTCTTCCTCTTCTGTCATAGGCCATTAAATCTCCTCCTCTAGGTGGTGGTGGTGGAGGAAGAGGAAGATTCCGAGCTCTGCTTCCACCCCGGCCACCTCGACCAGGAGGAGGAGGTGGGGGTCCTCGACGAGGGCTCATATCATCATAGTCTCTTCTAGAGGGAGGCATGGGACGCCCACCCCTACCAGGTGGCATTCTGTCGAAACCACCTCTTCCCCGCATGGGAAATCCCACTGGACGGCCACGGCGGTCATCAAACATCATCGTAAAACCACCATAATCGTATGTTTCATCATAAAAATTAGGATCATAAGGCTGTGCACGTCCTTTGATGGGAGACTCAGATATAAGATCAAGGATGATCTTTATGCACTCTACAACCCTATCAGGCTTTCCTCCAATAAGAACGACTCTGTCAGTGGAATGAGGGCAGCATTCCTGGAAAAGCTTGATTGTTGTCTGAGTGTTCTCTCGAAGTTCTTTGATTTTAGCACCTTTGACCCCAATAATTCCTCCTGCCAGACTCTGATGAATCAACAGTCTCAACTCGCAGTCAAAGTCGCTTCCTTTATAGTGCTGGTAATTTAAGCATTCCACAGCATCAGATTCAAGCGGGAGCTGGCTGGTTGCAGTGGGTGATGGCAACTGCAGGCCCTCTTCCAAGGTAGGGATGATTTTCTTCAGAATTTCTCCGATTGTTTCAATATCAGCACTGATACTCAATATGCGCTCGGGGCCACTGCTGTCTGGGACTGAAACACTGGCATTGTAGTCTGTCCGGAGAGCCTTAATATTCTTGCCTCCTTTCCCAATCACTGCCCCAGCATTCTTGCTCTGAAGCAGAATTCGTAATTCAACCATCTCATCAGTGTTTCTAGATCTTTTAAAAGCTTGCTCCTCTTCCATATCTTCTGCAGGGCGCTTACCAAATTCACCATTGGTTTCAGTGTTGGGGAAGGTTTCCTCTGGCTGTTCAGTTTCCATTTTCTTGTATTAAATGGACACACCAATCTATGGGCCCCAAACAAGTGAAATGCAGGCAAATCGTCGAGGTCGGTGCAGCAGAGAAACAGAGAATAATGGCGACTGCAGTGCTGTCGCCTGGAGCGCCCTCCTCCTTTCTCGTTCGCGCACTGACTAGCCCTAAAAATATATTTTAAAACAAAAATAAATTACTTAGGAAAATTGGATAGTAAATAGTCAAATGTTACGTGGTTTACTTTTAAGACAATATTAAAATTCACCTGAAGTGATCATTTTGATAGTGTGTGAAGAATCAGAATATCTTGATTGTATGCTCTTTCCCCTACCATGATAGGCTCACACATATTGCCCTGATGAACTAAATTAGCTTGTGTTGTGGATTTGCTAAACGTAGAACAAGATATTGTTAAAACATTAAGGAATCAATGCAAAAAAAGTAATTTTTTAATGATTTTTTCTAAAGATTCCTCTTAGCAGTTAGGTACGAAATGGTGGGAAGTAATTGAGTCAGTCAGGGACAATAAAAAGTTAAGATCCATGAATAAAGGGTCCAATAAAGAAAGAGGATTTTAGATTGAGGATAAAATCATTTTAAAATGATAAAATCTAGAAATGATGAAATGAAAGTCAAAGTGTTCTAGGATACGTGGAGAAAAGTTGCTCTGGAAAAGTAAATTACAGTAAGTATAAAGCAAGAGAAATTTCTATAAGCACCAATTGTGGAAGAGAAATGTGCTCCAGAAAAAAAAACTTGAAATTGAAATTGTATCTAATAGTCAGAAACTCTAATTTCAAAGGTACGTATATATTATTTATGTATATAACGACAGCTTAATGAACAGATAACAGTATTTTCTGTCATTGTTCTACATGATTTAGAAAATGCTACAACTCACAGACTTATCACTTGTTATATTTGCATTCCTAACATGGTTTTGTCTTTAGCAAATACTCTCACAATTGATGACATATTTATTAAAATAAAGCATTTATAAAAAAATCATATTTTTATATGAATACTATATTTTGACATGAAAATGAAGTAAAAAGTATTAAAGTTGAAAATTGTAATATTTAATAGTCTCTAAGTAACTTTCTAATATCAAAGTATGTTTTGGATCTTTCTCCAGGGTTTAATGTTAATATAATAATACTATATCATTTATATTTCCAGTCTTTTTTTGTTATCAAAATATTTCTTTGAGTTATATAATAATTGTTATAAGTTTATAAAGACAGGCTTAAAATTCCAGAGAAAATGATAGTCAACAGATCGGTGGTCTTAAAGTGATGAGCTATGGTTGTATACAGACTGGATGCAAACAATCTTCTTAGTTGATGTGACTACAATTCAAAAGGTGTTTACTCTAGTTGTGAATTGTTGCTTCAGAAAACAGTCACTAAGAGAAAGAAAAAAGATTACAGCAATTGCTCCAAGACACTAAGCTATTGATTTCTACTGCTTAAAGTGTAACAAAAAATGTAACAGAAAGTTTCTACTAAAATATTTCTCTGGTTAATATGTGTGACAGGCAGAAGTACACATCCATCCAAAGAAAGCCACTTACCTTAATAGTCCTAAGTTTGGCCAGGGATGATGAGGTAACAAGCAATTGTTTCACTTTTGTTCTCAAAACATTTTTTCTCAATCTGACCAAGTTGGATCTGATCTTTTTCTGTTTTTTGTTTTGTTTTGTTTTGTTTAACAGTGCAGTGATTTATCTCACCACAACATTTGTCTTAGTGGATTGTATTGTTTTTAGCAGGAAGTCATGAAACTGAATGCTGATTACCTGTGAGACACATACACACACACACATGCACACGAGAGAGAGAGAGAGAGAGAGAGAGAGAGAGATTGAGACACAGATATAGATACAAACATCTTATAAATGAAGAGGAAAAGAATAAAAATATGAATTATGAAGGGGAAATATAAACTTTAGCTATCAATTTTCAGAAGAATTTTCCACAAAGTAATGATTAGCATTATATAAATAATTTTGTTCAGCATGAAAAGCATTTTAAAAGTCCCTAATACATAGAATTTTCTCAAAAACATTCATTTTATTGAATTAACTAGAAGATAAACTCTGCTCAACATGGTTTTAAAATATACTATAAACAGCATCAATAGCATTAACTTAGATTAGGTAGAGGGAAGTGATGGGAGGGGATGTGGGGATAGGAAAGACAATATAATGAAACAGACATTATAACTGTATGTATATATGTGACTATATGACCAATATGATTCTGCAATATGTACACTCAGAAAAATGAAACTATATCCTATTTATGTAAGATATATCAAAGTGCATAAATACATTCTACTGTCATGTATAATTAATTAAAACAAAAAAAATTTAAAAAATAAGTAGAGCTGGGCTCTAGTAGTGGCACATGCCTGTAACCTAAGCAGCTCAGGAGGCTGAGACAGGAGGATCAAGGGTTCAAAGCCAACCCCAGCAACAGAGAGGTGCTAAGCAACTCAGTAAGACCCTTTTTCTAGATAAAATACAAAATAGAGCTGGAGATGTGGCTAAGTGGTTGATTGCCTCTGAGTTCAACCCCCATTCCCTCTCCCACCACCAAAAAAAAAAAAAAAAGTAGAAACTTTAGACAATTTAGGACTACATAGGCTATATAATGTACTTAGGTTAAAATCCACAGGGGTTTTTTTTTTTTGTGTGTGTGTGTGTGTGTTTGTTCTGTTTTCAGTTTAAGTGTAAATCTCACAGAACTACACTGAAAGAAAATTAACATCATCTCCAACTAATGAGGACTCTTACAAACATGGAACATTCTATGGTTAATGGTGCCATGGAGCAGTTTACACTAGGATGCAATGTAGCCAGTTCACATTAACCTACTTACATAGTTGTCATAAATTAGGGAGTCATTCAAATTTTAGGAAAGAAAAAGAAATGCACACCTCAGCTACAGATAAAATTTCTTAAAGGATGTCATATTATTCTCATACTGATTCAATTTAAAAATGCCTGATACACTTTATTGAATCAAAATACAAGCTGAACCACTCATTAGTGAAAACAGCTTCCATTATATATTTTTATATCCCAAAACTATTGGGAGACATCTTTTATGGGCCCATCACACTTGGTTAGGCTGCACCTGTATGGGACAAATCCATTTCTTCTGCACTCCCCTGATTTGGAAATAGAGGATCTAATCTCTAAGGCTTTCCTCTTTCGCAAGATAAGATTCAGAAATTTTATGCTCTTGTTTTCCAGATAAAGAATTTCTGAATGGTCTTTACAGAATTACATGCAAGTTCAGAGTATGTATGTGTATATTTCTATGCATATGTGTGTGTAATCACATGTATATCTATGTGTGACGGAGGATAGTCTGATAATCACAGTGATCTTTCAAACTCCTTGTGCTCGTTAGCATTTTGGCCCTCTTTCTACAGTTTTGAACACCATCCCCAATACTTCCATCCAGAAAAAGTTCAGATTTTGTCTTATGCCTTAGATACAGATTAGTAAAAACCACACACCTATGGAAAATGGAAAAAAAGTTACTTCAGAATGTCATTTCAGCTGTCTGCCATAATCCTCTCACCAGAAACTTGGTCTTTCCTGTCTTGCAGGCATCAATATTTCTCTGATTACTGCACACAGATTTTCTTAATATAGCTTTTTTATTTTTCTTTGAGTATACCCCATCTGTCTTGCTGTAGAAATATCACAAAATTTGTTTCTAAAGTGAAAAATTTATATAAGTATCTATAAAATTTGATAACAGGTACAAACACCTCAATAGTGTTATAATGTTTTCCATCTAAAAATGGTAATATTGCCTTGACTGCAGAGAAAGATTGATTATCTGATCTTATTCGCCTGTGGTTTGTGAGACTCTCAGGATGCTGAATATCTAGTACTATACCCAGAAATATCCCTGGATAATCAAGATGAATTGGTCAACATAAAGTGGGAGTCTACTACCATACTGATTTTTAATGTGAGAAAATCACAGGGACTCCAAATATGATGGTTGTTATTGTTTATACTTGACATCAATATCGTGTACCAGATGAAGAAAATGACATTCCAAGGCATTCTTAACAGATATTAAAAAAAAATACACTCAGCCTCATGAAAGAGTCAACCTCAATACTTGTTTATGTTTTCCCCATGGGAAACATTATAAATACTATCTAAAATAAATATTTATTTATATTTTTTCAATAATCAAAATATCTGTTTCCTCATCAAAAATGCATGTTATATTTGTTTATTATATATATATATATATATATATATAATAAGTTTATGAAAAGCAAAACAATTTCCATTGTATGATATTTAATAAAATACAAACAGGTACAATTATTTCTTTTAAAAATTCATTTTCTATCATAAGCTGCAAAACATAGTTACTTCTACAGACTGGATTCAATTTATTTTGTTTTTATATAAAATTTCTTAGAGCAATGGCCTGTAATAAGTTTTAGTTTCCACAATGTATTATGTCTTTGTATTAAACTAGTGTTGCCCAGGTTACTCAGGGAATCACACAGGGATCGTTCAAAATTCCACTTGAATGTGTATATATTTATATGCTTCTTCAGGGCACCATCATTCATGCTCATGAGTTTTACTACTACATTTATGCTGACATCTTCTAAATCTACTTTTCAGTATCTGCTGACCCAGTGCTGACTCTCCCTTTGCACCATTGTCTTTATGACATTTGAGTGTGGAATAGATGTCACCTGCAGTAACTCTCCTAATATGAGCATTCAGAATTGCTGCTTGCAGGCATTTTCTGGTACACTGGTCTGATCCTTTCCATGAAAGTGGTTTATCATAGGACTCTGAATTTTTTGCCTTGCTCCCATTCTACTTATCTATAGAAATAACCTTAAGGTAAATATATTTCTTATTTTTTGATGCAACATTCCTAGATAAGGTTTATGATGAACAGTTTAGTCTTCATTAGTGAATTAAAATGTATAAGGTCCCATGATTATCTTACAATCAAAATGAAAAATGCAAAGTTTTCAAATTAATAAAGCATCTATTTTGAAAATCAATCATACTTTAATAAACATGGAAGGAGATACCCAACATAATACCAATTATTTCTCCTTTTTGATCATTTAATTAGTAATCCTTAAAAATATATAGTAATCAAATTTAATGACTAAGACTTGTTGGCATCCTTTCTATGTAATTTAAAAGTCAAGTCCAGAAATATTAGTTATCCACAAAAATTCAAATACTCTGTTCAATCAAACAAATTCATTCAATTTTTCTGTTTCCTAACTCTATGTCTATAAACATCATGGGGTATTTTTATGTGTCATTTTTCCTTCCAGAATTCAATTGACTTTTATAAATTATTCCTTTGCAAATAAGCTTCATTAATTTAACCATCAATGATGAGATTTAAAAATTATTTCTAATACAATTGTTATCAGACTTCTGGAATATAAAAGACATTTCTGCTCATCATTAATCTCTTCATAAAACATGAAACAAATAACAACAAAATGAACTCTTCGGTCTAGGTCTTTGGAAATCATGGCAATGCCAAGACTATTCCAAATAAATCTTCATTATGCTGAGATTTTGTGCCCTGGTATTAAATTGACAAAAATAAAAAAAAAAATAACAGGAATATTAACTTAGCATGCTGTTTTAAAAATAAAGGTATAAAAGAACTAATGAAAATTGGTACTTGTTTAAAATCCGGACCAATGAGAATTGAAAAATTGAACTCAAAAGCTAAAAGTTGTTATATATAAATTACCCTTATTTTCACAAAGTTTACAATATGTTAAATATAAGGAACACTTAAATATTTGGCAACTTGGAGACAGATGGACACAAGACTATAAATACAATATTAAAAATATATTGTTTGTAAAAAAAATAGAAAAAATTATGGTTCCTAAGTATCAGAAAAAATACCAGTATGTATTTTAGGCATCTTGCTTTATTGTTTCTGTAATCTGCTTTATTAATGCAACCAGTATTGTTGCATTAATATGGTTCCACCTGAACTGATTATTTAGTTAATAAATTGTGTTCAATTCCTTAAGTAACAGAAGAAACAGTCATATCCACAGGTCCAGTTTATACCAGCAGATGGCTCTCCTGGTGTTTTCACCTGCTAAGGATTTATATAGGTTGAAATGCCAAGTCAAAACAATACCAAATGTAAATATGTATTCTCTCCTTCATGCCAAGTTTAATATACATATTTACTTCCATCTAAGGTACTCCTGAAACCTTCTTGAAATGCATTGAAAAGCTAATATAATTACAAGAACTTTTCAAATAAAAGCCTACATTCTAATTTTCTATGTCTACTGTATTTTTTCACCACTTGAAAAAGACAAATTATAGTTTACACACAGAGAACTTTAGAGAAAGAATTTTGATAGAACTAAGCCACAAAGTTTTAAGCCTAAATAGGAATGAACAATTGAATTATTCAAATTTAATCTTTAAAAGATGTTATTTAATATATTACTATGTTAACATAATTTTTCAGTAATCTTTCATGAGTTACTAATATGATTCAACTTTAATAGCCTTTGAGCTGCACTTTTGTAGGATTGCCATAGATTGTAGAGCTCTGGTACACTGTTATCATCAAGGGCCAAATAATAAACCCACTGTAGTGCTTATCCCTGGAAGGTCAAAAGGAAGAATAACTTGCTTGAATGTTAAAATGTTATCAAATGATTAAAGACCTTCAAGAAAATTGGTAGTTTATTCTTCATTGAGATGCAGTATTTTTAAGAAGTGAATATATCTGAAATTTTCCAGTTTTGAAGAAAATGTCTAGTAGTTTTGGATTTACAGATGCATAGCCTCACATGTTACATGCCATTTTTAAATGCAGAAAACCCAATACTTATTTTATCATATATTTTTAGATATTTGAATATACATATTCCTATCGGTCTTTTTTCTCTACTGAAACATCATTAGTTAGAACTTTTTTTATAATTAGTTTCAGTATAAAAATTATAAATCTTAATAGTCTTACTATCTTACACAGTAAATCTTTTACTTATATAACTTAAAATGGTAACTTTTACCTTCTTAACATAATAAACCTTGTTTCTAATCATAATTTTTTATTAAATTATTAAAAAAGTTTTATTACTATTGCAAACAAATTGAACCATGAATGTAAAAAAGTAAGTATATATTTTATTGTAGTTTTATTTTATTTTCTTTCATTAGTGATTTTTTTATTCTTTACAAAAACAGCATTTCTAAGATAATTTTTAGATGTGTTATATATAAAATTTATTTTAAGATCCAAGTGTTTCACTTTCTTCAATGATAGTTTCCTTAGATAACAATGCTTCTTTTGATAGACAAATTATTTTCGTGTAAAAATAATAATGGATTCAATAAAAATAGATATTGAGAATGAAACATAATTGATTTAAAGCCATTGATTTTATTAATGAAATTTAAAATAGCACCTCATTCTGAAGAGTATATGACAGTTAAAATATTCATATTTGGGCCTTTAATTATGCACACCTAGCCAAGAGGCAGCTGATTTATCATGTTAAAATTACAGATTATCTTTCATGATTCTATAAATATGTCAAAATAGACTGTATAACTAAAAAGAATTAAAAAAAGAAAAAGAAACCACATTATATCACTTACATTTCTTTCATAAATAAATAAAATAAAAACTTCCATCTCTGTATGTGGGGAAAAAATGCTTGCGTGGGCCATAGAAACAGGTCCACTAAAGTCTGAAGTAATTGAATGATTATGTAACACTATCTTCCATACATATCTTGTCATCCCACCAAGCCTCTAGTATCAGGAACAGTTATAACTGAAAAAGTTGCAAAACACAGACTCTCTGTTATTCAAAAGGGGAGATAAATAAAATTCTAGAGAAAATTTGAGACTGGTACATACAGCTATGGAAAATAATAAACAAAATCCCAACTCCTGGCCAGAATAGCATAAATCCTAACACTAAAGTCCTGCGTACCTAATTCTTTACTGCTCAATGCAACATATTTGAATTAAACACAATATATCTGAATTTCTTTCTTTCTTTCTCTTTCTTTCTTTCTTTCTTTTGGTGGTACTGGGGATTAAACTCAAGGTCATACATGTCAGGAAATTATCTAGAAATTTATACCACACACCAACATGTTGATCTTTCAAGAAAGCATTAAAAGATATGCAAAAAGGCAAACAAAACAAAACAAAACAAAACAAAAAGCAAATACAGCAACATCAGAAGTAGAGTCAGATATTGCACAAATGTTCAAATTATCAGAAAGAAACCATAAAATAACTATGATTTGTTTGGGTTCCCTTCATATTTTTCATATAAATTCTTTTTTAAACATTTTTTAGTTGTAGATGGACACAATAATTTTATTTATTTATCTTTATGTGGTACTAAGGATGGAACTCAGTGCTAGGCAGTGCTCTACCACTGAGCCACAATTTGCAAATATTTTTTCCACTTCTTCAAGATGTCTCTTCAATTTTAACTTTTTCCCCCTTTGCATTGGAAGCTTTTTAGTTTAATGCAATTACATTTGTGTGTTTTTGCTTTTCATGCATATACTTTTGAGATCATTCAAAAAATTATTGTCAGTATGAATGTTGTAGCATTTTCCCTCTATTTTCTTCCAGCAAAAATAGTTCCCTGTTTTATATTTAAGGCTTAAATCAATTTGAGTTGATATGTGTATATGGCATGAGATAAGAATCTAATTTTATCATTCTGCATGTGGATAGCCAGTTTTTGCAACATCATTTATTAAAGGGATTGTCTTTTCCACATTGTATATTTATTGAATCTTTCCCAAAACCACTTAACTATATATTTATGGCTTTCTATTCTATTCTGTTGCATCTGTTTCTAAACCAGTGCTATGTTGTTTCAATATGACTTTAGAAAATGTTTTGAAATCAATAGTCATATACTAACTTTTTCTTTTGACTTTAAAAAATTTTAGATATTCATGATCTTTCTTTATTCCATACAAATTTCAGGATTTTGTTTTCTAATTTTGTGGAAAATGACATTAGAATTCTGATAGGGGTTTTACTGAATCCCTATCTAGCTTTCTCTAATATGTACATTTCCACAGTATTAAGTATTCCAAAAAGTGAATATTGAGTATCTTTACATTTATTCATGTTTCCAACAAATAGCAAGAAAGCAAATAACCCAATTAAAAAAATGGAAAACGGTCCTGTGTTAGTCAGTTTTCTGTCACTGTGACAAACACTTGAGAAAAATTACTTAGAAGAGGAGGGAATTATTTTGGCTGACAATTTAAGAGAATTCAGTCCACCGTCACTTGGCTCCATTGCTCTCATCCTGAGGTGTAGCAGGACATCACCTTGGAAGGGCATGGCAGAGGAAAGCTAGTCAGCTTGTGGCAGCTGGGGAGCTAGAGGTGAAGTGAAGCAGGGACAATATATAGTCCCTAAGGGCATGACTCTAGGACCTACTGCCTGCATCCATGCCCTAACTGCCTATAGTTCTCCTACAGTTTTCACCAATCCCAGAAGTATAATCAGGTAACAGTGGATTAATGAGGTTCCAGCCCTCATAATCCAATTACTTCCCCAAAGCTCCACCTCCAAACATTGCTCCACAGGGGATCAAGCTGCATGTGAGCTTTGGTGGGATATTCCAGGTCCAATCTGCAATAGGGTGTGAAATATATATTTCTCAAAAGGCATACAAATGGCTCATAGGTTCATGAAAAAAATGCTTATTGTTACTTATCATTAGGTAAATGCAAATTAAAACTAAAAGGAGATAGTTCCTCATACATATTAGAATGGATTTTATCAAAAAGATGAATAGTACCAACTATAGGAAAAGATGTGAAGAAAATAAAATCCTAATACATTGTTTGTGGAAATGTAAATTAGTAATCACTGTAAAAAAAAAATGGGTTGGAGTTTCCCAAAAACTAAAAATTCAACTACCTCATGATCCAGTATCTACCTTCCAGGTATATATCTGTCTAAATTTACATCAATATGTTGAAGAGATAGCTGTACTACCTTGCTTATTAAAACCTATGATCACAGTAGCCAAGAAATTAAAATCTACCTAAATGTCCATCAATGGATAATTTTAAAAATTGTGTCTGAATGCTATTAACCTCAAAGAAGAAGGAAAACCTGTCATTTGTGATATGATGGATAGAGCCAGAGGACCTCATTCTAAGGGACATAAGTGAGGCACAGAAAGAAAAAGACAAATACTATATGATCACACATATATGTAGAATCTAAAAATGTTTAATTCATAGAATGTGAAATGACAATAATAACAGAGACTGGAAGTGTCAAAGGGCGGGAATAGGTAGTTTTTGATGTAAGGGCAAAGTTTTAGATAGGAGTAGGTTTTGAAATTATCATACTATAGTTGAATGTAGTAATAATAATGTATACTTGAAAATAAATAAGTAAATTTCAAATGCCTCACTGTAAAAAATATAGGTAAGTAAAATGTAAGTAAGTAAAGGTTATGTCAATTAGTTGATTTAATCATTCGACATGTACACAGATGTCAAAACAACACATTGTACCTCATAAATGCATTCAGTTTTTATTTGACAAAAATAATATTAGTAGCAATAAATATGAAATGACTATGATTACTATGCTAAGTACTATGATGAAAAAATTAGACCACATAAAATAATGCATTGATAATTCAATTATAGATATGGTAATGCTAGAAAAATAAACCTTGTAATAGAAACAAAAGAATGTCTTTGAAGGGCTAATCAGTAAACTGCACACAGCTGAAGAAAATCCACGAGGTTGAATAAAGGTTAACAGAATCTTCTTTAACTGAATTGCAAAATTAAAACTAAAACAAATGGAAAGAAGTCCAAATATGACATTGAAAACTGGGAGAAGATATTTATTAAAATGTCATTCTCTGCTGGGTGCAGTGGCTCATACCCATAATCTCACCTATTTAGGTGAGTCATAAGGATCCAAGTTTGAAGTCATCCTGGGAAACCTAACAACACCACTTCTTAAAATAAAATAAAAATAAATACATAAATAAAAATAAAAAGGACTGGGGATATAGCTAAGTGATAGAAGACTTGCCTAGCTTATGCAAGACCCAAAGTTCCATCCAAGTACTGCAAAACAAAACAAGGAAAAGTCCTTCTCTTTGATGCTAGGATCCATAGTATTAGTTGGGAACAATTGTTGTTATTTTCAACATTGTTACATGAAGATAAAGTGCCCTATTTCTTCACCTGTTTCATGTTTTAGGTATCAAATTGACATAAAATATTGACCTTTTTAAAACTCTGGATTTTAACTACCACTATAGTCAATACACACAATACTTTTGTTTTTAAAGGAAGAGAGAAAGAAAAGGTAAAGAAGGAAGGGAAGCAAGAAAGGAGGCTGGGAGAAAAAAAGAAAAAGAGGGAAGGAAGAAGGATCTTTATCTTCATTCTACAATGCCGTTTCTGTTCTTTGTTTATATTTTCTTATTGTTTGTGTTTCATTGAACTTCATGCATATGATGTTTTTCAGCATGACTAAAAAATTCTTATTTTGTGTTTATTCTAACATTGCTTTCATCATTTGGATCTTTAATGTTCCCCAAAGGCCCATGTGTTAAAGGCTTATTCTATGGAGTGATGTTATTGGAAGGTGAAGAAAAGTTTAAGAGGTGGATCATAGAATGAGGTTTTCAGGTCACAGGGACTAAGCCCTTGAAATGTATAGTAGAAGCCCAGGCTTTTCCTCTTTCTCATTTTTTTACTTCCTGGTGATGAGATGAGTGAATTGCTCCAGCACACATTCCCTGCCATGATGATCTGCATCATCACATGTCCTAAAGCAACAGGGATAACTGATCACAGACTGAAACCTCCAAAACCGTGAACCAAATGAACTTCTTCTCTTTCTTATTTGTTAAATGATATTTTATTTCCTCACAAATCAAGTAAGCTTTAAATACATATACACACATATATATTTTTTGGATAAGAGTATTCAAATGTTTATTTTATGCCTTATCTATTTACTTATTAACAATAGTGCACTATTAGAGATTATGACAGTGAGATCAACAGATGGAGTACTTCGTGTTAGAAGTGAAATTTCTTTAATAAGATCATTTGCATGCTTTTCTACCGGGCCTGGCTCCTATCTTTCAATTTAATAGCCTGAACTTGATTTCTGAACTTTCCATTCAATATATTTCAGGGACATCATATGATACTTATCACCATATAATTTCCTTGCCCTCTTCTTCAGGTGAGAATCACAACTCTGAATGCAATCCCAGAAATCATTTCTCCCTCCAACACCTGGCCTGGATCCTAGTTACATGGCCAAATAAGGACTTGCCTTTACCTGGGACAGTTGTCTGATAAGGAAAAATGAACCTCAAGCTAGTCTGGCTTTTTATTGATACTATAACTCAGTAGTTGATTGAGATCTGGTGAAACGAAATGCTAAAACTAAAGAGTCTTTAGATATTTTGAATATATTTTGTGTCAGGTTTCTTGGGAGATTTCATTTTTCAGAAGTATTTTGCTAGACATGTATCAATATAACCGTAAGGTACTGGTAACTTTCATCCTAGTAATTCAGAGAAGATTCAGATTAACCATTCCTTGGTCATGTGTGGTAAATTCTTCCCACTGAGTATCTCAAAACACTGAAGTTTAGAGAAGATTTCTGAAGTTGTAACTTAAATTTACATAATTTTGTTTTTCCCTAAAACCCTAATGGATTATTTACATATTTCTGTACAATTATTGGTGATTTATCAAATCAAGATAGTCCAAGTACAAATATAAGAAATTATATTTAAATCATCCATCTTGTTAGTTTTACTTTTTGCATGAACATGATAATAAAAAAGTTGTTAAAAAAGAAATATAAAATTAACATTTTGACTTTGTTATTTCATCTGATATAAGCCATATTATGATTAGAAAACTATTTCTTTGAGTTAGCATAAGATGCAAAAATTATAACTTTAAAATCAACAAATCTGCAGGGTGCAGTGGTGCACGCCTGTAATCTTAGTGACTCCAGAGGCTGAGGAGGAGGATTGTGAGTTCAAAGTCAATCTTAGCAACTTAGTGAAACCTGTATCAAATTTAAAAATGCAAAGGGTGGAAGATGTGGCTCAGTGCCCAAGCACCCCTGGGTTTAATCTCTGGTACCTAAAAAAAAGAAAAAAAATTATCAAATTCCATGGGAGGACCCAATACAGAGAAACTAAATATTCCTCCACAAGATTCTCAGAAACACTTAAAATGATTCAAGGCAACCTGAAAGATTTACTATTAAGAATAATAATCCTCGGTCATCATCTTGGGACTCTGCAAAAGCAGAGATACTACATGTAGTGACCTGCTTGCACCCGAGAACTTTATACAGGCTCTGAAATCAGCCAACAGCCACACACTGCATGCCACAGAGCTCGTTTCTGAACTTATTTCCAACGCCATTGCTTGAGCTTCCTCACACGGCCAGACTCAACAGCCCACTGCTGAAAGAAGGTGCCTCCATCTTGGGTCACCTTCATCCCCATCTTCAGTGGGGGGCAACATCGAGTCTAGAACTCTGACTGGCCAGGTACCCAGTTTCTAACTCACCCCTCTCTACAGTAGCTGCTACCCCAGCACAATGACGCCCAGGTTACCTTCACCATCCCAAGGGTGGAGATACCAGCTAACAACAGATAAGAAAGGAAGCAGGAAATATAAGAATTTCCAACCAAAACAATCTGGCTTCTTCCTTCAAGATTTTTTTTTCCCCTCTCCCTCTCTATTCTTGTGCCCTCACATCCCCAGCATATATGAAACTAAGGACTTTGCATGAATTAGGATATTGAGGACTGGGACATTTGAGTAGTATATTACAGCTGTGTCATATATTCTTTTTATTTTATTTTATACTACCAATTTCTACTATTTTAACATTTTTTAAAAATTTTCTTAATATATATGTGTGTTTGTTTTATGAACTCTACTGCTTTCTCACTTGTCTACCTAAAATTACTTCTTCTCCCTTCTCCTGTTACTAATCTTCCTCTTTAGATTTCTCTTTCACACTTTCTAAGATATAACAACTCTACATCCTCACCTCCTACCTCCTCAGCACATCATCTCACTCCTTGCCTCAGTTCTTTGTCCACCATCAGAAACTGCAAACACTTTTACAAGCCTACTGAGCATATTGTAGATAATAATTGAATTCACCATTTATGTACATTGTGACCAAACTGTAAATATCTTAATAGCAAATATTTGTTTTAGAGTATATACTACTTATATTGGGATCTGATAACATTGTCCTTCACCTCAAAGGAGAGATATTGAATCACTAAAGGGGCACTATAAGCCTATATAGTAAAAAACTGTAGCACCTTGAATCCGCAGTGTTAGAAGGAAAGACACACAAGCAGTATGAAAAGACAAGGGAAGAAAGTGCCCCAAACTTACCAAGATTCATGGATTATTAGAATCCATGGCCAGCACAGAAGAAGAAAGGACAGAGAAGAAGTTCAGGATGTATGTGATTAAAATGTTCTCAGAATTAAAGGTTGATATGAGAGAGCAAATGGAGGCAGCAAAAGATCATTTTGACAAAGAGTTACATAAACAAATACAAGAAGCAAAAGATTACTTCAATAGGGAGATAGAGGTTCTTTAAAAAAAATCCTTGAAATGAAAGAAACAATAAACCAAATTAAAAGTTCAATTGAAAATATCACCAACAGAGTAGACAACTTGGAAGAGAGGACCTCAGACAATTAAGACAAAATATATAATCTTAAAAAGAATGTAGGCCACACAGTGAAAATGGTAAGAAACCATGAATAGAACATGCAAGAAATATGGTATAGCATAAAAAGACCAAATTTAAGAGTAATTGGGATAGAGGAAGGAATAGCATTCCAAACCAAAGAAATAAGTGATGTATTCGATGAAATAATATCAGAAAATTTCCAAATATGAAGAATGAATTTGAAAACCAAATTCAAGAGGCTTACATGTTAGCAAATGTTCAAAATCACAACAGATCAACATCAAGGCATATTATAATGAAAATTCCTAACACAGAGAAGATAATATTAAAAGCCATGAGAGAAAGGAATCAGATTACATAAAGGGGGAAACCAATTAGATTATGTGCAGATTTTCCAACCCTGAAAGCTAGAAGAAACTGAACAACATAAATCAAGCTCTTAAAGAAAGTGGATGCTGATCAAGAATCTTATATCCAGCAAAATTAAGCTTTAGATGTTACCTTCCAGGATAAACAAGTCGAAAGAATTTACAACTTGAAAGCCTGATATCATTGTATACCTATGAGACCCAAAAAATTCCATCAGAAAACTTTTAGAACTAGTAAATGAATTCAGCAAAGTAGCAGGATACAAAATTAACACTATAAATCAAAGACATTCCTTTATATCAGTGATAAGTCCTCTGAAAGGGAAACAAGGAAAACTACCCAATTTACAATACCCTCAAAAAAAAAAAGAAAAAAAAAAAACCTTGGGAATCAACAATCAACCTAACAAAAGAGGTGAAACACCTCTACAAAAAATACTACAGAAAGCTAAAGAAAGAAATTAAAGAAGACCTTAGATGATGAATAGATTTTTTTTTTGTTCTTGGATAGGCAAAATTAATATTGTCAAAATGACCATTCTACAAAAAGCATTTTACAGATTTAATGCTTTTCCAATCAAAATCCCAATTACATAGAAATATATAAAGAAGTCATGAAATTCATCTGGAAAAATAAGAGATCCAGAATACCTAAAAAAATTCTTAGCATGAAGAGTAAAGCAGGTAGCATCACTATACCAGACCTTAAAATATTCTACAGAACAATAGTAACAAAAACAGCATGGTATTGGCACCAAAATAGACTGGTAGACCAATAGTACAGAATAGAGGACACAAAGACTAAACCACATAATTACACTTATCTTATATTAGACAAAGGAGCCAAAAACATACATTGGAGACAAGATAGCCTCTTCAACAAATGGTGCTGTAATATGGAAATCTACATGCAACAAATGAAATAAAAGCCTTATCTCTCACCATGCACAAATCTCAACTCAAAGTGGATCAAGGACCTAGGAATTAAACCAGACACCTATGTCTAATAGAAGAAAAAGTAGGCCCTCATATCTGTCATATTGGATTAGGCCCCAACTTCCTTAATAAGACTCCTATAGCACAAGAATTACAGTCAACCACTAATAAATGGGATGAATCCAAACTAAAAAGTTTCTTCTCAGCAAAAGAAATAATCAGTGAGGTACATAGAGAGCTTACAGCTTAGAAGCAAATTTTTACCATTTGAATATCAGATGGAGCACTAATCTCTAGGATACATAACAAACTCAAAATGCTAAACACACAGTTAACTGTGAAGCACTTCAGCGACCATAAATAAAACAAATAACCCAATCAATAAATGGGCCAAGGACCTGAAGAGACACTTCTCAGAAGATGATGAACAATCAATCAACAAATACATGAAAAAATGTTCAACATCTCTATCAATTAGAGAAATGCAAATCAAAACTACTCTAAGATTTTATCTCACTCCAGTTAGAATGGCAGTTATTAAGAGTACAAACTCAATAAGTGTTAGCGAGGATTTGAGAAAAAAGGCACACTTATACTTTACTAGTGGGACTGCAAAACGGTGCAGCCAATATGGAAAGCAGTATGGAGATTCTTTGGAAAACTGGGAATGGAACCACCTTTTGACCCAGCTATCACATTCCTAAGTCTATACCCAAAAGATTTAAAAACTGCATACTGCAGGAACACAGCCACATAAATGTTTACAACAGCACAATTCACAATAGCTAAACTGTGGAAGCAAGCTAGATGCCCTTCAGTAGATGAATGGATAAAGAAAATGTGGTGTATATACACAATGGATTATTACTCAGCAATAAAAGAGAATAAAATCATGGCATTTGCAGGTAAATGAATGGAGCTGGAGAATAAAATGCTAAGTGAAGTTATCCAATCCCCCAAAACCAAATGCCAAATGTTTTCTCTGATATAAGGAGGCTGATTCATAATGTGGTTGGGAAGGGGAACATGGATAGATTAGAGGAACTATAGATAAGTCAAAGGGGTGGGAGGGGAAGAGAGGGAGAAAGGGGGTAAAAAATGAGATGGACACCATTACCATAAAATTACTTTAAGTACATGTATGAAGACACAAATGGTGTGAATATACTTTGTATTCAACCAGAGATATGAAATATTGTACTCTGTATGTGTCATATGAATTGTAATGCATTGTGCTGTCATATGTAACAAATTAGAATAAAACATTTAAAAAAAACATATAAAGGGAAGAAAAGAAAAATAATCCTTAAAATCTAATTTGTGGAACATTAAATACTTCTCAAAGTATTTTTAATACTGAACAAAAATTAAAAATCACTCGTTTTATATTGTAAAATTTATTCTCACTGTCAAAGAAATGTTCTTTTAACTGAAATGAGAAACTGATGATTATATATGGACATATATTTTTTTTTCTTCAGATCATTAGTTTAAATCTGCAAACTAGCACAAATACACAGTTAATTGTGAAGCACTTCAGCAACCATAAAAGTGCTAAAATGTAACACAGGTATGTGCAATGAAAGAAAATATTTGCTAAGGAATCCCAATTGCACCAAATGATTATGCTCAGTAATGTATAATAGGATTAATTAAATTTTAAAGATTGCTGTAAAAGCATGCCTTAATACAGCATAAATGAAATTGGTCTTTTTTAAAATAAATAAACTGTAGTTTGCTGCATATTTCGAAAATTATGCTGTAGGAAACTTTATCATTTAAAATATTAAATTTAGATCTTTTCAAATACAATTTTGGTAACAATACTTCCCTTTTTTGTGGGAGTGGGGTATCAGGGATTGAACTCAGGGGCATTTGACCACTGAGACACATCCCCAGCCCTATTTTGTATTTTATTTAGGGACAGGGTCTCACTGAGTTGCTTAGTGCCTCACTTTTGCTGATGCTGGCTTTGAACTCTCAATCCTCCTGTCTCAGCCTCCCAATCTGCTGGGATTGCAGGTATGCACCACCACATCCAGTTTACAGTACCTCTCTTCTCCATGATAAATAAAATATGTTGGTAATGGAAAGACTAAAGAAATTTTATCCATCCCTTTATGTTAGTAGAAGTTAGCGTTTACAAATTCATAAAAAATTGTATTGTCTTTATATGGTCATATTTCAGTGACTTAAATGAAAATGAAAATAATTCTAGAAAATGTTTTAATTTTCCAAGAATGATTATTAAAAGTATGTAATAGTTTATATTTATATATATATATATATATATATATATATGTGTGTGTGTGTGTGTGTGTGTGTTTGTGTATGTATATATACATATATATGCATATACACATACATATATATATGTGTGTGTAAAATTTCAAACTTTTTAATTTTAGGAACTTTTAAATTTTACATTAGTCATAGTTCTTTTGCATTCACGATATTAAAGTAAATTTTTCACTAGGGTTTATATAATACTTGTTTGAAAAGGATGCTGGAATCTTTCACTCAGAAAGGAGTTTAGGAACAAACTGTAGGGGAAAACAGGAAGACACCTGTTCTTCAGTGAAAACTAGCATCAAGAATTCTAAAGCTACCAGAGTTGTGCCTCCTTTCTGAATACTCTTGTTTTCAACATGGTTATTGCATTTGCTTTCACTACTGATGAAATTTTATCAAATGTGTGAAGATGATCAGGTAAGCAGTCTGTGTTTTACCTACACCTATTGCAGAGAGGGAATGTTTTCTTAGATATGAATTCAAATAACCAAGAAAATGTTTTCAATTAGTAAATAAACAATGAATAAAGACCAGGGTTTGAAAAATATGGTGATACCCATTTAAAATTTATGATTTTAGTGACAGGAGAAGAGTTTTACCAGAATTGAAACTTTTTAGTTCCATTAGATGTGAGAACATTTGATCAGGCAAAACATATAAGTCCCATATCTTTATCCAAGAATCATTAAAAACATGTAATTTACTATTTTTCTTATTAGATTGAAAGATAGTCTAAATTGAATTAGTAGCATTATTAGTAACATTAGTTATATGGGAGAAATTATTTTTTTTATTCATTAAGAAGTCAGTCAGATGTACTTGGGGAGGTGCAGGTATAAGTTAAATACTTATATTTTGTGAAAATAATTTTTACCCACATCATCAAACATGACTCTCCTTTCACAATATTGTGATCATTTCTCCCAGAAAAAGGGAGCAGAAAAATCTCATCAAAAGTGTTAAAAAATACAGTATTCACTTTTCTATTACTTGAATAATACCTGGGGTGGATACAATATTTATTGTTTAGGAAATATTTTTGAATTGCTTAGAAAATTATAATCTAACACGAACATTTTAAAAGATTGTTTTGTATTCCTAATATGGTTCAACTTTACCCCTTTCATTGTTAAATTCAAACAATGAAGATTAACTGAAAGAATTAAGAGATGACAATAACAAGATATTCTCGGTGTACTGTCAATTAGTCTATAATTTGAACTGTCTCTAAATTGACCTATATTGTTTGCCATTATGAAGGTTCCTTTATCTTCCATTTATTTATATAATGATTAATGAATATTTAGTGTATGAGAAAAATTATAATGCTAGAACCTATAAATATTAAACACAGACATATTTACCTTTGAACCCTCTCAGCAACCCATAATTGTAAATAATTGCCATTTTGAGGTTTAAATAGCACTTACTTTCCTCAGCTTCCCACATCCCATACACAGCTACTTACATGAAAATCTACTATTCGTTTCACAGTTTTTTTGTTTTTCTAAATTTATTTATTTATTTTGACAAATTTCCAAGAATTCGAGGGTCTATAGTTCTGCCTTCCTACTCAGTGACTTACCTTGCTCATTGGCCTGCAGATTGGCCCCACAGTTTTGGCACAGGTGTTCCTGGTTTCTTTGTGATTCATCCAGTTATGAACAATGCTACACTATACTGGTCCTTAACTCATATATCTATCTTTCATTTAGAATCATTTTCTTCCAGGTTAAATTCCTGTGAAGTATTTAACATCTCATGTTCCAATTAGTCTGTGGGAAGACTCCTAATATCAAACATGTACTTTGTTTTAATACTGAATTTCCTTCTGATAAAAAGGGCCCTAAAAGATTGGACTCTTACTTACTGGACAGTTTATTCCAGTGGCTGTTTGACTTTCTCCATATTACAGATGGCTTAAGGCTATATCTGTCCAGGAGCATTTTTCAAATTATTTGAATGGCAAAGGTAAATACATGGATTTTCTTTCATGGACCAAGTCATTTAATCAATGAGGGGTACAAAGTCAGTGGCAGCACCAATCTCTCTGGTATACCTGTCTTCTAGGTCTGTTCCTAATTTACCTGAAAAAGAAATTCCCTCCAATTATTAAAAGAATAAATAAATGTATACTACATGTATTTTTTAACAATTAACATTCAATAATTTGAATCAATTTCAAAAGATTTGTGCTGAGTAAAAGAATTCAGGTTTAAAAGTTACATACTATATGATTTCATTATATGGTATTCTCAAAAAGAATGACAGTGCCAGAGAACAAAACAGTGGTCATAGATGGATAGGGTTAAATTAAGAGCACATGGAATTATTGGGGTTATAAAATTCTTTGTTCTGTGCCCTCTGACACAAATTTACTTCTGTGTTAAAATTTAATCAAAAAATTCATCCAAAATCATTTTTATAGATTGGTAATATAAACAATAGTTTTGAAAAAATAATAAAATGAAATTTAAGTGAGAATAAGTAAGTAAACAAGTAAAATCCTTTACAAAGTTTAAAATAATGTCATTCAATATAAAGTATATAGTTAAATATAAACAAGAGATATCTCAGATCTATTCTGATTAGAAGGTGAGAGGATGGCTCCAAATCACAAGAGTAGAAATACTGAAAATTCTGGTATGACAATGTTAAGTTGTAAATTGCTTCTTTTACCTACATGTATAGATAACAGTTTTTGAATAAGTAAATAAAGGAAACATTATAAGCTAAAGTTGCTTAGACTTATGAAAAAAACAAATTTTCTAACTGTGAAATTGAGAGGAAAAAAGAAATTCATGCTAGTTTTGCTATCACCATTTAAACTGGAAAAGTTATGGTCACCTTGTGTGATAAGTGCTAAGTTAGGCTTTACTTTGTTTATGCATGCATTGGAAAACGCATAATTTATACAATATTTAGTACACTCATGAGTTCAGAAATTTACAGGGACCTTGGGACAAATTTCCCAAGGATAAGGGAGTACTACTCTATTTTTCATATTTCTTCAGGGTGAGAAGACCAAGATCAAATTCATGGTCAATTCCATACTGTCTCTATTCCTGGGTTGCAGCCAGCTCTCTTCTTTCTTTGTTCTCCCATGGTGGAAAGAGCAAGTTCTCTCATGTTTTCATTCCCATTGAGAATGCCCCACCCTTATGACCTCTTTTAATCTTAATTGTCTCTCAGAGATCACATCTCAAAATACCATCACACTGAAGATAGAGGCTTTCATATGAATTTGAGGATTAGAAAATATTTAGTCCATACCCTTGTCATTAGGAAAAATGTAAATTGAAACAACAATGAGTTGCTATTATAAACAGAATGGTTAAAATCCAAAAACCTGACAGTACTAATTACTGGCAGCAATACAGAACATCAGGGACATTTGTTAATTGTACATTTAAAAAAAATCAAAATTGTTAAACCATTCAGGTATCTTTGGAAGAATGTCAGTTTCTCACAAAACTAAAAAGGCCTTTCCTATGACTGAAAAATCACAATTTTCAGTTATTTTTAATATTTTTAATTATTCTGTCACTGTTGTCACTGATTTGTAAATCTATGTCCACACTAAACTCTGGATGTATATTTTGCTGGAGGTTTATGCAAAATCATCAAAACTGGAAACAACTAAAATGTCTTTTTTTTTAGATGACTATAAAAACAAACTTTTATCACCATACCAAGCACTAGTATTGAGTGATAAAAAGGAATGCAATATCAGACATTTAAAATTCATCATTTAAAAATGATGGTTCTTCAATGCATATGTTAAATTAAAAAAGGCAATCTAAAACAATTATATAATGTATACCTCCATTTATATCATATTTTGGAAAAAGAAAAATTCTAGCCATAATAAAAGAGATCAGTGATTATTAATATTAGTGGGGAAGAAGAGTTTGAATATCTAAAGGGAATATTTTTAAGGGTAGTGAAACTTCTCTGAAAAAAATTACAATGGTAGATATATGAAACTGCGCATTTGTTAACACCCATGAAACGTTACTGGACAAAGACCATTGCTTAATGTAGCCAATAATTCCCCTCAAACACATGCACACATTTGGGTGATTAGGAAATCATAAAATATAATACAAAAATGAAGAAAAATATCTAAATGAACTTCACTGAAGGTCTACACCCACATGCCATTATAAAAGAGGGAAATTTGTAAGTCTAAAGAACCAATGTATAAGCCTTTAAAATATCTGTTAAAAATTTGAAGTCATTATGCACCTACACTGGAATTGATGAATTAAAGAAAAAAAAAATGTATTCAATAGTGGAGCCAGAGTTTTCAATTCCAGAGTCAGAGATACCTATGATCAAGAGGAGATGTTCAGAATGAACCATGTTATAATGGATGGGAATAGGAGGGATCTATATAAACTTATATTAAACTATACATATATATATATATATACTATATATGTATACTTTAATATATAAAACTTATGTATAGTTTAATATATAATACATATATATACACACACAGAGATTAGAAAGAGAAATGAATAAAGACTTAAAAAATGTGTATATATAGATACAGTTACGCATATACGTATGGGTTAGTCTACAAATATTTCCCTCGTCTGCTAGCTAAGAGGTTTTAGAAACAAAGACACCTCAGGATCAACAAGAACACCCACACTCAGATCTTGTTTTCTACATACAACCATTCAATAAAAAATAATTATATTTCTTTGTGAAAAGGCTTATTCTAGATCTGATCAAGAAATATACAATGTGGGACTTTGTTTTGTACCAAAAGTGAATAAATTCTTTTCAATAGGATATGAGTATATCGAAAAGATATAGGATCCAAATTTAAGGGCTCTGAAAGAGCAAATAGGCATAGGAAATGCTACAAAGTAAATAGTAACTTTTAACTCAACGTATATAAAGAATTATGAGTTTATTCTGTTGAAGAATGCATGGGCCCCCAAATTCCCCATCCTCCTCACATACAAATGCCGCATGATGTCCAAGACAATGACTGCAGTGTATACTTTTCCCCTGGCTGAATTACATGATACAGTAAGATTGACTCTGAAAAAGGGCAATTCTTAAAATCAGGCTGGCCACTAAAACAAAATCTCACAGATATTTTCCATCAGATCTTGTTATCATTTATATGTGAGCTGTCTCCCTAAACTCACATGTGAGATGATGTAAAAAGGTTTGGAGGAGAAATGATTGGGTTACAGCCTTAACCACCTAATAAGTGGATTAATCCCTGATATGATTAACTAGTGGTAACTGGAGGCAGTTGAGGTGTGGCCTGAGAATGTGGTTCATTGGGGGTGTAGCTATGGGGTATATATGTTGAATATGGAGCTGGAATCTCTCTCTCTCTCTCTCTCTCTCTCTCTCTCTCTCTCTCTCTCTCTCTCTCTCTCTCTCTCTCCTACCTCATCACCATGTGCACTGTTTCCCTTTGCCACATTCTTCTACCTTGATGTTCTACCGCACCTCTGTTTTCAAGAAATGGAGCCTGTTGTCTATGGATTGAGACTTCTGAAACCATGAGCCTCCAAATAAACCCTTCCTCCCCTACAATTGTTTTGGTTGGGTCCACAGCAGCTGACTAAAACAGTCCTAGAAAATTTTTTTTTTTTTAATGTTTTGAGTTGTTCTTTGGGAGCCACTTCAGTGGGATCTGAGATTGGTCTCAAGAAAATGAGAATAACCTCCTTCTCAAGACAGAAAACAAAGAGCACTAGCAACTATGAAGAAATAAATTCTGCCTAAAAAAAAAAAAACTGTTTTGGAAGGGGTATTTATTTCTGAAGTCTCCAAAAGAGAACTTTGATGGTTCACACTTTTACTTCTATCTTGTTACCTCTCAACAAAGAAGCTACTCACATCTTCCCAGAATGTTTACCTACAGAACTGCAAGCTTATAAATATATGTTGTTTTAATCTGCTAAGTTTACAGTGTCTTGCTATGCTGCAATAGACAACCAATACAATATTGTATAATTAATTCATTAATTGACAAGGAGAATTAATAAATCTTCTTTAAAGAGTTCCAAATGATAAATGTAGAAATAATGTGGAAAAATTTTTTTAAAAATCCCCTTGGATACCCATCTTAATCCATTTTGTGCTGATATAACATTATAATTAAGAAGAATTAATTGATACAAATATGTATTTATTGACAGTTCTGGATGATGATAATCTGAGGTCAAGATACTAGCAGGTTTTGTGTCTGGGTATCCCATGAAGCCATTGTCTTCTTCTAAAATGGTGCCTTGCACACTGTGTCCTCTGAACGAGAAGGCTGAAGGCTCCAGAGAAGAGAGTCCACTCTCAAAACTCATTTTCACAAAAGTATTAAATACATGGTGAAGTCTTTATACTCTAATCACCTCTTAATTCTTCTACCTCCAAAAAGTGTCATTACATCAAGATGAGTTTTGGAAAGGACAAACATTCAAAATGGAGAAACATTACATTAATAATTACTGTAAGCAGCAATCACAGTTGAATGATTAAATTAAAATACTAAACTTTAAAAAAAATTTACATAGTTTCAAGGTCCATACTACATTTAAAAAAAACTGTGATGTTTGCAACATATACCTGTGAATTCTTTGACACTGAATTTGATTTCTTTCCCTTTGAGTATTGGACTGATGTAGTGAATAATTTACAACAAAGAGAGAACAGAAAGAGAAAATTAATAAGTTTACTGCAGAGTAACTTGATAGAAATCACCTTATTCAAGGTGAAAACCATTAGCTAATCAGAATTAACATCATAAATCATATGAATATGATATTCCCCTTGATTTGATGTGATTATAAGGGATCTCTACATCCCTAGTATTCTTCTCTGAAATAATAATGACAAGATAACAAAAAAACTTAAATTGTGCCAATTTTTAAAAAGGAAATACCAGAAGTAATATTCCCTATCATTTTCATTGAAATCACTATTTTGCCTTATGAAGAAACCAGATGGATCTAAAGGAAGACATCTGTATGCTATGATAGACTTAATCCCATAAGAGACCTGATTATAGCACTTTTCCTTATGTTTTGGGACTGCTAAAATTTCTCAGTTACAACTCTCTGAGGCTTATGTAATGTCACCTACAAAAGCAAAGAATCTTACTTCATGCAGTGATGGATCCATAACCATGGCATCTACTAGTCAGATCATGTGTAGAAACCTACAGAAACTGTCAGGTTGATGGAGGTGACTAAGGAACAAAGCACCAAGCAATCCATGGGGGAAAGAAACAGTGATCAGGCACTGACGGAATGCTTGTCAATCACCGGGGTTTCCTGGCCAATCCTGGCTCTTAGCCAGCTACCCCCACCAACCCCAGGAGGACAAGGGACTCTAAAAACCTCCTTTTCTGTCACAAGCCCTCCCTTCCTGTTCTAAGCCCAATAAAAATTCCAGTTGGATTGAGCCCCATGCACTTCTCCTTAAAACCACTCTGCTGGTCTCAGAGTTAGCCTCAAAGCAAAATCTCAGTAAAGCCTCATTCAGTGGCCTTTTTAAATATGTCTCTTTTGGTTGATGCTGTGTGACCTTACAGAAACCACAGTGTGGATTTATATTCTAAAGGAAAAGATCATATTGGTCTTTGGCTCTAGAGGTAAAGCAGGAGGGACTTCAATTACCATGAGCATTTGTGCTTTCCCCTCCCATAAACCTTGTCTCTGAAGTTTTAGAACTAGTTGTCAAAGACGGGTACACTCACTAGTGTACAAAGCAAGATGTTAGTGAGTTATGCTTTACAGCTGCTTCCAAGAAATTTTGATCTCTGTGTCCCATGTGCTGACAGATATAAAGTAAAGTTTCAGTAACAGCATGGTATGATCAGCAGAACTATGTAAGAGTAAGAAGGAATTCACTAAGTCTAGTAATTCACTTAAGTGCCTCCTGAAATTCCTTTGATCCATTTTGAGTTTGAATGGGGGCGTTCAATAACTTGACCTGAGCAGGCTACAATTATTGAGGTTTTGGCAATGACGATTTAGGACACAGCATCAGGCAGACCTACCTAAGTGATGAAATACAATACAGAAATATTAGAATGCATAGTTGGTTGGGGAGATGATGAGTACTAGTAATAGTTCAAAGATCATTTGAAGCGATGGGAGGTATTAGTCATTTCACTAATCTCTTTTAGGCAAAGAAAGAAGGGAACCTGAATAGAGAATAAGATTGGGGTGGCACAAATAGTGAGTAGTAGTGGCCATTAACATACCCTACTGACCTCCAAAGATGAGCAGTGCTGCTGTTGGCTGTTTGTAGCCAGGAATGGAGTACAGCAGTAATACTCAGGTGGGAGCCCTTTTGGGAGAGATGGGATTCCTCAGACAGGCAAAGTTGACCTGAGAATTCCCTGTTTTCAGCGACACAGGCATTTAAGCTAATAAAATCGTTCATATTTAATTTTATGTCTCCCAATGTATTTTGAAACTACAAAATTATACATTATGTAAATACTCACACTTACTGGATAATAAGAACTTGTTTATAAAGATATTGTATCAATTTATAATCAAACCAAGTCTGAGTGTTAGAATCATTCTACTTTGATTCAACCATTTACCATCAATGCATTTTTTGATTACTAGTCTGTGACAATATATATTCATTTTCAAACCACATTCTATTTCAATTTCAATTTGCATTTCCCTAATATCTGTTTGTGGATAAGTATCTTTTTTTACTGGCTATTTGTATTTCTTCTGACATAAAGCATGCTTTCTTAACTTTTGTCACTGTTTTTACTAAGTTGATTTTATTTTCCTTACTAACCTTTTAAGAATTACTTATAAAACTAGGTAATTTCTATCTAGATACATTTGTGGTGAATACTTTTTCTGCTGCTTTTTGGCTTGTGATTTTACTTTTATTTTAAATAGTCCTTAGCAGACACATTTAACCAAAATTAGGCACATCTTTCACTCTTTTAATAAATGATTCATGATTTATTAATCTTTCAAATTTATTTATTTATTTTTGGTACTGGGAATTGAACCAAAGGGTGCTTAACCACTGACACTCATCCACATCCCTTTTTATTTTTTGTTTTGAGACAGGATTTCATTAAGTTGCTTAGTGACTCACTAAGTAGCTGAGGCTAGCTTTGAACTTGAAATCCTATTCCTCAGCCTCTCAAGCTACTGGGATTACAGGTGTATGCTACCATGCTTGGTTTATTAGCCTAGGCTTTTTAAAGAAATTTATCTCTAACAAGAGAGCATATATATTTTTTTATTTGTCTGGGATTATAGACAGTCTGGGATTCTGCCAGGCAGTGTATGTAATCTTGATCAGAAAATTGGAATAGACTATTGTTATTGTATAACTACTATTATTTAATTCTCTAGCTCTGACCAATATAAAATTTATCTCTAGTTTCATTACTTTTAGCTGTTTGAAAGAGGAAACAGTTCAGTTACCCAGAAGAGACCTGACAAAAGGGCCCAAGATTTGCCTTCTCTACCTTCTCCCACTACATATCAGTATAGCTATAATTCAAAGATTCTATAGGACAAAATTTCTTTTTATTATAATATTCAGTAATTCTTTGTAAATTACCCAGCAATATCTCTCATCATAATGATTATACAAGGACTGATGTAAAGTATACTAAACTGTGTACTATCAATTGTGTACCATGAAAATAATACTAAAAATAATTACAAACATATGTTCCTGATATGTAAACATTTGTAAAACTATCTAAACATAATAGTTGTTACATAAATAATCCCTTAATCTGTCAGAACCATTACTTTGTATTTGACTTTTTGTTCTTAGAACATTTAGGACACATTTTTAAAAACATTTCCAATCACTGGTTTATTTGTTTCCAATATGAAATAAATGAATCAAACATTTATTAGTATTATTAAAGTCATTATATACAAATTCATTTGTTATTAATTATTTCTGGTGATACAAGTTTCTTCCTAGGGAAAAAAAATCAACAGAATTTGATTATTATTTACAATTTTTCCAATAAAATGATTACTGCTTCCCAGTTATTAGTTTATTGATTCTTAGCTCCAAAGACATATTTTATTGACTACTTTACCAAAAAGGAGCTGGACTCAAGCATTTCTCTTTTTAACTGGCAAAATACTAAATTTTATCATTAGAAGACACTGGAGGGACATTGAAGTAGAAAAGGGTGTCTGCCTGGTTTTGGTGCGTTTCCATTTTCTTTCTTCTTGTTATCCTGTGTCTATGAGCAGTCACTTTGACCTTCCATGAGTTGCAGTGGCAGTTTTTTGAATTAACAAATGCACAGTATATTATTCCCTGGCCATGGATGATCTAAACTGCACCCTGCACCAAAGTATTTTTGGTTTATAAGACCCAGGTAAGGTTCCCTACTCACCAGACTACACCGTCAGGTACCCTAATAAGAGAACTTATTTTTTTCCATTCTTCAGTAATTTATTGTATGCCAACATTGGCCTAATCACTGGACAGGTATGATGGGATGACCCAGAACATTTCTTTGCATCAAGTGAGTTGCAACCAGAAGTTTTCCTGCCAGATTCAATGAAATCCCCATCAAAATTCTAATGAAATTCTTCATAGAAATAGAAAAAGCAATCATAAAATTCATTTGAAAAAAATGAGATGCCCAGAATAGGCAAAGCAATCTTTAGCAAGAAAAGCAAAGCAAGAGGCATCACAATAACAGACATAAATTATACTATAGAGCTATAGTAAAAGTAAAGAAACAAACAAAAAACCAGCATGGTATTGGCACCAATCAGGCAAGAAGACCAATGGAACAGAATAGAATACACAGAGACAAACCCACAAAAAAACAGTTATCTCATACTAGACAAAGTCAAGAACAGCATTAATTGGAGAAAACATACCCTCTTCAACAAATAGTGTTCAGAAAATTGGAAATCCATGTGTAATAGAATGAATATCTCCTGCCAACTCCTAGTCTCAATGATGGCACAGACCCTTCTCCAAATTTACTATCCTTGGATTTATCTTTAGATATATGGTGTTCTTTCGAGTTGAATATAAACTTTTATAATTAATCAATTATTATAATTAATAACTATTGATATTTAGGTCTTTTGTTCAAGTTACTAGATAAGTTTAGTTGCCTAAATAGATTTTGACTGATACATCCTATTTTCAGTAATTCTTAATATTCACTGAAACATGAACAAATAGCTTTCTTCATTTTCTTTTCCAAATTGAACTTACTCATCATTATATATTGCAATAATTTGTTCTTATATCACTTCTATGTATTTTAATACATTTATATGATTATGATATAACTCTACTATTATGTTAAATGAAGGTTCCTTTTTCTTTACAAATTCACTTAGATAATAATTTTCTATGGTGCAATTATATTAAAATTTTAATGTCTAAATTTGTAATGAATTTATTATTTATTGCAGATAATTTCACCAAAGGAAAACAATGATATACACAAAAACAATGATATACACAACATGTCAACTCCATGGATGACTCTGCAGTTTTTGGACAGGACATTTGTTTTGTATGAGTGGTGAGGGTGAAACTATCTCATATTTTAAAAAGTGAAGATATGTTAGTCCCAGAGCAACTTCTAAATAAAGTTTTACTTTTCTTTAAAAATTATTAATATTTCTAATTTTCATAAATTGACCCAAGATACTTCAATCGACCTTCTAAATTTTTAAAAAGCATCTTCTGACATTCCTCAACTCATTTAATAAGTGTAGGTTTTTAAAAATATTACAGTATGTTTTTATTTCAAAAGATATTACTCCTGGTATTTTCCTTCCACTAATTATATTTCTGTATGCCTAGAAAGGTTAAATATCACCAAAAGTTCCCAAAGAAATGGATAAATTATTAATTTTTATTTCCCTCGTTGTGTATCTATATGTATTAGCAGCTGCCAACTTATGCACATGTTGGGAATATAGTATAATTTTATGTGTTACAATCAGCAAATTGTACTTCTTCTAATTATGAACCTGATATTAAAAAATACAAAATTTGTTACTATTATTATTATTATTTTCTTTCCAAAGGGTGCTGTTAAACTCTTCATGAAAAATTTCTGCATTGAACTTGGAAATGCCGTAGCAGTATTGACAGTGTATCACACGTTACCATCTTCAGGTTTCCTTCTGTAAGATAAATGAATTGCTACATATTAAGAAAGTTTATAGGTATATAATATAAATAAAATAATTTAAGATCCTTTACAATAAATGACTTTGCATTTTCTATGCACAGATATTTTATACCTTACCTTCTATACTTATACCCACTTTTTTGTTCTTACCACTGTTGTAACAGATAATATTTAAATTTTATCCTAAACAATATTTCCTTAGTTAGATCCAAAATCTTTTAATTATGCCTTGGATAATTCTTCCTGTACTATTAGAACCTGTGGGAGTCTGCGTTACCATTTGTACATATGAAGTATAGATACAGAGCTGGTTTGCAGCTGAAGTGAAAAAGCTTTATTTTATCTCTGAGGATGCCTAGATGTCTGCGTTTTGATTATTGTCTAGGATAATTACAAGACTATAATGTGCAGTTTAAAGTTGAAGCTCTCCTGATGATCAATCTCCAAATCAGTTTTTTACTGATGATTTAGTACTAGCCTAATCAGTTAAGTCAGCTTCCCTTGACTAAATGGCTAGTGGGTAGATAAAACCCTCAGTAAATCTTCTGTTCTGACCTCTCCTGAAGCGAAGATTCCTCACACATATGTTGGTGGTCCAAGCTGGATACAGTAGAGCCTGTGTGCCATGCCCCTGTGAGTTTGTGCAAGAATGTCAGTGGGACCTCTGATAACTGCGTTCTCGTCCTCTTCCTGGACCAGAATGTGATAATAATATTAGCTTTACATGAGTATCTTCTTAATCCTTTCAAATATCTTAACTAAGGAAATCTTTACATGTATAAACCCAGAAGTGGGAAGGGCATATTAACTCTTATTTAAGCAATAAAATTCATTATCTCAGAAGGACAATTCTTGAATGTATTATGAAAGTGTCCTTGGACTATATATCTCAACAAAAATAGTCTCCATTTTCCTACCTAAGAAGCTAATAAATGGTTCACCCTTAGATAGGCTTTTTCTACTTCTGTTTTAAATTCTTCTGAATTTCCTGGCCCTCACTCTGAGACATCAATTCCTGAATAACCTAAGTACAGCCTTTAATCAGATTTTGATTTGGAGTCAAATACAGACAAACTAGCAGCTTAATTTTGCTCTTGTTCTTACTTTTTATTTTATTTATTTTTATGACATGCTATATTTAGTTTTTAATCAATTGCCATATATCTCTAAATTTTGATTGAAACATGTTATCACAACATGCAATACTTATTGAGTTCCCTATAAACTAATACTGTTTATTTCTTTGATGAGAATAATTCTGATTAATAAATTATCTTTTCTTGTTTAGCCTTCATTGTTCATTTAAGTGTTACTGTAGTATTATGAAGGAAAAATCAGTTTACAGATTCTACCTATATTATAGAACCATCTAAATCCTCATATTGAAAACTATCAGTGAATATCGAGTAAAACATATTTTGAAGATCAACATTGACATATATTGTCTTAAAATTGTTGTTAATTAATGAAAACAAAAGATGTTATAAACTGAAAGAAGTCTGATTATTAACAATAGGTGACAAACTACAGTGAGAGGTGACATCAAAAATTTTTTGGAGAAATTGGAATTACAGCTTAATATTCTTAAAGTGAATTTAACTAAAATAATGTAAAAGTAAAAATATATGCAGTTTTCATAAATGATCATACTATTAGAACTCGTAAATAAAAAAGCAAAAGCCTATAAAATACAGGGAAATTATAAATATACATCAAAGACAAGAATATATAAATCTTTGTACTGAAATATAATGAAAGAAATCAGTAGGATATTTTGACCCACCCAAAAATATTATTTTATCAGAATAATAATAATTTTACAGACATGTAAATGCAGTTATAATTAAGCTTCTAGGAAAAAAAATACCTTAGAATGTAAGAAGTTAAACTCTGGTTAACTTGTACTATTTAGTAGTAGAATAAAGATGAATAAATACATACAAACTTAGTTAAAATATATGTTACAAATTAAGGACAATGATTAAAATCACATAAATATAGAGTTTAAAACACTTAGGAATAAAAGATGACTATACAGCAAAAGGAAAATTCTATTAAACCAACACTAAGGTAGGACACAGAATATGTATGCTATACATTCATTGCTGATGGTAATAACAAATTGGAACAATTAGTTTAAGGAGTAAATTTAAAAGATCTAATAGTAATGTAAATACCCATCCCTTACAATTCAAACCCTTGTTCACATGCACAAAAGGACAGGTAAATGGAAGAGTGTAATAGTAGTATTTGAAATTTAAACAATCTAAAATTCCTTCCAAAAGAAAAAGATAAATAAAATGCGCTCGCACACTCACTCACACACACACACACACACACACAGAAAATGAGCATTTGTTCAGTATTGTAAATAGCTTTTTCTTTCTTATTCAGTCTCATTATATGAATATCATAATGGATATAGAAGGAAGCCCTTTTTATTTGAAAAATAAAGATTAGTTATAATACACATATCTCACAGTGAATTTAAAACAACACTCTAATATTAATTTATATATTTTAGGGAAACATTTAACTTTGAAAAAAATGGTCTATGCTGGGATAAATCTACCTTGGGAACTGTCTTGGCCAGCTATGATACAGCAACTGGAACAAGTTTCCCATAATTTATGAGGCAACTGGATGAGAGGCACCCGGATAGAGATTCTCAAATAAAGACACTCCCAAAATGGTAGTCTCAAAGACTTTCCTAGCACTGTTTATTTAAAACTTGGCAGATAATAGCATACTCAGCTATTACTACAGCATAATAATCACTGTTTTTGTTTTGAATCCCACATAAAATTTACCAAAATACCTATGCTTCATTTAGAATTTTGAAAAATTTTTATTCCAAGTATACCCTACTGATTTTGTATCACAATTTTAATGTGAGTCTTATTCAGTTGATAATTTTTGAAATAATTCACATCCCGAATAAACACAAGAAAAACACAGGCATGTTTCCACATGAGTAAAAATAATTTGATACTTGTGTCTATCAAAACAAACATTTTCTAAAATGTTTTCAGTTCTTATCAAATGCTAGTAGATTTAATAGCAATGTTTCTAAATGCAGCAGGAATTCTAAATTTCAGATTTTCACACTTCAACTCTGAAGTTGCTTTGACATCCTTCATTTTAGCAAAGGAGAGGAAAGAACGAGACGGGGAGAGAGAGGGAGAAAAAAAAGAGACATGTGATTACTAGAGCTTATCCTACCTCTTCTACTTAAATCTTTACTCCTTTTTCTCCCCATCTTTTTAACTGTAAAGTGTTAAGCAGCTTCCATGTTCTCTATATGATTTTCTTTACACTTACCATGACCATAATTACATTGGAGTAGCCTAAATCTCTGCTCAGTTGAAACAGTCTCCTTAAAGAGAGTACAAATTCCAGTATTTCAAACATGTTGCCACCCTGCCTAAGGCCTTGTATTTCTCTTGATTGCCTATAAATGAAATGAAAACCCTAGAGAATATAAGTCAAATTCCTTACAGCCTAGCTTTTTTGGGAGCATGTTTGTGGGATGAGGGGCTCAACCACTGAGCCACATCCCCAGCCCTATTTTGTATTTTATTTAGAGACAGGGTCTCACTGAATTGCTAAGCACCTCACTATTGCTGAGGCTGGCTTTGAACTCTAGATCCTCCTTTCTCAGACACCCGAGCCTCTGGGATTACAGGCATGCACTACTGTGCCTGGCTACAGCCTGGCTTTTTAAACTTCTTGTTTTGCATCAACCTTGATGTTTCCTACATACCTGAAATAAATTGCTTTCTGTCCTCATCCCACTTGAATAGGAATCTACAACACCTCTCATGGAGTATGTATATCCTCATGTATGCACCAATGTGCATATATGTATTTCACTTTACTCTGCTTATCTTAAAGCAATGCCTACTGAATACTAAACAGAGTTAGCAAACATAGGGGAATGTAAATATCTGTTGAAGGATTACCTGCAAATGTTTATGAATGAGTGAATAGATGAATAAATAATATTTTCCACTTTTTAAATTCAGTCCCATGAGGAACACATTACTTGTTTTCTTCTATAAAGCCTCTCTAAGTTATAAGACTAAATCTTATTAATTTCTTAGTATCTTAGGAACTGGTACAATCATTGTAGAAAGCAATGTAATACCCTAATGAAGATCCATACAATATGTAAAATTTCTGGCCCAACAACATAACTCATAGAATTCATTATAATACTCTTTTCAAAATATATAAAAATATATAATATATGATATTGAAAAATTAGATATTTAGGTTAAGCCCAAATGTTTGGAAGATTCTCTTTGCAAGTTGTTGAGCTTAGGTAAATATACCAAAATTTAAAAAAATCTAGTTGAAAATAGAATGTTTTTAAATTAACAAAATGGCTAATAGTAAAGATTAAAAATAAACATATACAATAATGCTTAAGTAAAATCATAGTTTAATTTTTTCTGTGTTCCTAAAGCAATCCTGGTTATGAAAGAAATTTATTAAAAATGTAAAATAATAACCACCACACAGAGATAATCACTAAAGCAGTCAAACAAGTGAACATGGTTGTGTTCCAAAAGAAACTTTATTTACAAAAACAGAGAGGATTGGAACTGGTTACAATAGACCAAGTTTGATGCAGCTGCTGTTGTTGTTGTTTTTCCCTTAGACATGGTCTTTATTTTTCTGTACCTTTATTTCCCAGAAAAAAAAATTCCCTAGTAAATAGCTATACCCTTTTTCAAGAGAAAAACTTCCCAAAGTGTTATGCCCTGAAATCCTTTTTCAAGCAGGTCAGCCCATTTTGCAGGGCCCTTGGTGTGCCCTCTCTCTCATTGTTCTCAAGACCTTCCAGAACATTAGTTGTAAAAAGAAACTCCAACTCCAAAACTGTTTTACAGACCTGAAAAATGATACACAAACTGGAAAAGAGTCAGTCTAAGGTCACCCAGAGCCAGTGACTAAACTAAGACATGGGCCCAAAGACCCCATGGTGTTCATAGTTCTCTGGAAACTCACCCTAAGTTCTTTATGCAAAGCTGTACCTTTGAGAGAGAGCTGGAGTTGCTGCTGCTACCAGGATCAATGCCCATTTTTCCCCTGAAAATTTACCTGGCTACAAGAGATCAGTCACATGTGGGCTTCAGATACCTTCAGACCTGAGGAAGTATATGACACATTTCCTGTCCCATCAAGTCCTATCTCCTAGACTCAGGGGTCCTGGGAAACTTCCTGCTTTGAAATAAAGGAGAATGTACATATTTCTTTGTTTTGAGCATATACATCTCTATCAGCTGGAGACTAAGATTCTTTTTTTCTGTTTTAAGAAAAATATTGACTACTTAATACAAGTAGTCAGTAGCCAGGGTAGACATCTTTTTTTTTTTTTTTTTTTTTTTTTTTTTTTTTTTTTTTTTTTTTTTTTAATATGAGGTCCTGAAAGTCATGGAAAGTTAGTAAAATTATCCTTTGCTAGTGCCTAGTAGAGACTAGTGGTTCAGTAGTTAACAAGTAGGAGAATTTAGTAGTTAACAAGAACCAGATAACAGTATATGCTACAAATAAAAATACAGAAAGGCAAAGATGAGATATATTTTAAATGGAGTTAAATTAGATTTTCTACAAGGAGGTGATTTTTTTTTGGTACTGTGGTTAAAACAAGGGGTACTTAACCACTGAACCACATCTCCAAACCTTTATTATTATTACTATTTCTTTTCTTTCTTTCTTTCTTTTTTTTTTTTTGTTGTTTTGAGGCAAGGTCTCACTAAATTGCTATATTACTAAGATTGGCTTTGAATTTGTGGTCCTTATGCCTTACCCTTGAGTAAATGGGGTTACATTTACTCTTACATTACATTTACTCTACATTACATTGCCACTGTGCACAGCCTAAGGAAGTAGGTAAAATATGACCAAAAGAACAGGGGATGGGAAGAGACACAAAGAGGAGACTTATATCAACAATATCTCAGGAAAATTCTTTCAAGAAAAGGAGAAAACAAACTTAAATAGTCCTGTATCAGGAAGGAATTGGGTATGTTTGATGAAATAGGACTGTGTATGGCTAGGGTGGAGTGAACATGAAGAAGAAAACTTTAGATTTATATGTTTCCAATAATGTTTCTTATTCAAGTCCTTGTGCAACCATTAAATTGTGAAAGAATTAAAATTTTGGAATTTACTGTGTGATCAGATAAAATAGATTTGATTTGCCAACTCTGCAAAATAGTACATTGCAAGTCAACTACCTCCATTACTTATGTGGAGAATGTTTTTCTCATTTTCCTGAAGGTCCATTTTTTCCCATAAGACCCTAATTAGTGTTGTTTACTGATACTAAAAGATGCTGATGTATGGTTCCATTCATTCCTTGGAGCCAAATATTTTTATTATACATTGCAATATAATGATGGGGTGTCCTTATAATTACTATTAAGTACTTTCTCTGGGTATAGAGAAATGTAAAAATATACATTGTTATCTGCATAGATAAATGTTGTTTTTCTCACAAGCTAACAAAAATGTTCACAGTGTTTGCCTAGGTGCTTTATCATTTTTATAGGAGTGAGTGGTACTATTTTTCTGTACTTTCTTTTTTCATAGTATGCATACATTGATCAATTACAGAATGACAACTACTGTGAAACAATTAGTTTTTCAAATATTTCACTGCTTTCCTTTCTATCTTAGCATTGTTCTCTTCCATTTGAATCAGATTGTCTTTCCTCTTCCTTTTAAAATATTTCCTATATTAATTTATGAACAATTACATTGTGTTGCCTCCATTTAATATCTCAAAATCCATGTGTGTAGTGTTGTATTATATGTAACCCAACACCTATAGATTAAAAGTTGAAAAGAGTGGCCTCCTTTTCAATCAGAGACAGCATAGCCACAATCTTGAAGACTGATAAAAACTGATTCTTAGAATCAAGATACTTTTTTCTTAGATTTCTTCAATAACATTCCATGTTCCCATACTTAATGTAAAGATATCCATTCATGGGCTCCTAGGCTCTGTGCATGACTGTACTGATCAAGTTCCCTGATTTTTCTCTCATACTTTTTTTTTAGATTGCCTGATACATGACATATGGAATTTTACTTACAAAGGTCTTCTCTAGATAAATTTTTTTCGTTTTGTACTTTTCCACAGAAATATACTGCAGTTTTCATCCTTAAATATCAGAAAGACAAAAATGTTGAGCAAGGTTTTTGTTTTGTTTGGTTGCTACCAGGGATTAACCCAGGGGTACTTAACACTAAGCCATATCTGCAGCCATTTTTATTTCTATTTAATTATTTTTTATTTTGAGATAGGTTCTCACTAAGTTGCTTATGGCCTCACTAATTTGCTGACTTTGAACTTGCAATCTCCTTGCATCAGCCTCCTAAATCAATGGGATTTATAGGCATGTGCCACCACACCTGTATTGAGCAAGGTTCCTGACTCTTGAAAATAAAAAGATTAACAGTACAAGATAGAATACATCATAGGATATTAGAAAGTTATATTTGACTCCTGACAAAACTATATATACTATGGAATAACTTTTAATAATTTTCATTTTTCAGATCATTTCATATTTAGTATTCTTGGAGATATAGACTTCTGTAAAAGAATCTTCTGTCTATTCTTAGAAAATAGCGATTCCCAAACTTAGTTGTACAGATCAATCATTATCACAATATTTCAGATTCTTGAATGGTATTTTCTGTTGCCTGTATCCTAATAAATTGTCAAAACTGGGTATTAGTCCTTTGTCTTGGTCCATTTGGTCTGCTTTAACAAAATACCATAGGATGAGTCACATATAAACAACAGAAAAATTTGTTTTCCACTTTACCAGAGGCTGAAATGTGAAACATAAAAGTAGCAGTAGATGGTGTCTGGAGAGGGCTGGTACCTGGTCCATAGATGACACCTTCACACTGTGTCTGTGTCCTCACTTTGTGGAAGTGAAGGGGACCTCTATACAGGGCCACTTTTGTTAACACAAAGGGGATGGCTGGTTTAACTCCACTGTCATGAGTTAGTCACCTCCCGAAGAAGATCCTATCTTCTAATACCATCACCTTGCAGTAGGATTTCAACATATAAATATGTTGAAACATTCTGACAATCACATATTTGCTTCCTTAGATATAAAAATAAAGTTCAAAATCTTAAAAAAAATAGAAATACCTGTGAAGGTAAGAGCAGAGTAACAGTTAAAATCAATTTTATTATGATATTTGAAATCCTATAACAAGTCCTTAATAAGCTATATTTATAGGAAAGAAATAGTATAGATGGCAAGGAGCAAAACCTTCTGTCATAAAAAGAATCCAATATAAATTGTCTGAAATTAAAATCATGAGGAAATATTATCATCAATGTTAAAAACTGGTTAGATATGGGAAATGATTTGAAAATATAGTTCAAATGAAGTCTCTCCTTAACAAAATAGCTTGCATATGTTTATGTCAGAATCATACAGAGAGCTTGTGTCATTTCTTGGAAATTCCTAAATCATTTTCCTTATTTGCTCCAATTTTTACTCAAAAATTTTTCTTCTAGTTTCCCCTTCTAGCTTCACAAAAATAGAAATTGTAGGGGCAGTGAAAATCATAAAAGAAAGTCAATGAAAGAAAAATGTGATGTAAATAGTTTCTTCTTTCTTTAGGTTATGATCTGATTTTTTTTTTTTACCAGAATGATAGTTATTCTTTAAGATTTTAATGTCCGTATTGATTCAGCTTGACAAGACTACAGCCATGTTGAGTTGTAACCACCATGATTGCCCCCATATTAACCCTAGTTGGCTTTTTTTCTACATAGTTTCCTGACACACTATGAATAGACAAAACAGAGTGGTATGCAGAACTTTACAAGTGCACTTCAGGGTCAGTGATATGTCTCACACTTTGATATTATCTTAAGATAAACCAGATACATTCTGACTTGCATATAGTTACTCGTGTCCTAATTGTAATAATATAAATATGCTAATTCTAGGCAAGGTGAAAATATTAAGTAAAAGAAACAGTAACTTACATACCCCTCTCCTTTTGATGCAAATTATGGGGATCCTTGATGTTGTGGCCATGTGGGACCATGCTTTGTAATCCTGGCTCTGTCAGCATCCAACCCTTAATGCACTTTTTGTGAGTTAGTTGATTTGTTTGTTTTAAAAACAGTGACTGAAGAATGAAATTGTAGTGGGGGAAGAAGTTTAGCCATGGATAAATTTGCATTAAGATGAAGATTATCAGGGGAGAATTTGAAAGCCTGTATAAAAAACACTGTTCATTGTTGGTTTTGTTACACAAAGAACTCAGAATATTTACCTACTAGATTTTGGTAGTCATTGGTGGATTAGTGTGTTATTAATTCCACAGCAATTCTAACATACCACTTGCTTGGATAAATTGGGTTCCAGCTGCCATAAAAGCCTCTAGGCAGTGGATTACATCTGCCACCAGTTGGAATTCCAGCCAGTATACTTAGAAACCATAAGGACAAGGGGACATGTATAAAGTACTGAGAGCATTTATTACATGTGCTTAATATAGATGAATGACACTTTAATAGATTTTAAAATTTCTAAGAAACATATTTAAGGTGATACTAAATTTATTGCTTGTTTTCAATGAGTATATTTCACTGTATTACCTTGCGGGGGCATTGGCATGAAAACACAAAATCTGTGTGAATTACATAAGAAAAGTCATTTTTCTGTTACACTGTTCAATAAGGGTGGCTGCCCTACCTTGTTCATTGCAAGAATGGTAATGTATACAGAATTCTTTATAAACTGACTGAAAATAATATAAATATGCTAATTCTAGGCAAGGTGAAAATATTAAGTAAAAGAAACAGTCACTTAGAAGATTATTGTTTAACCATTTAACTTAGATTTTAGAAAGTCCATAAAGAAATTAGTAATTGTGATTTATTAATTATTTTTAAGTAAGATATCAGATGTACCTGGCAAGTCATGTTTCAGTTGATCCATTGATATTTTGATATCTAAATTACTCTTAAGATATAAAGAATCACTAAAGATAGACTCAGCATGTTGCTAAAATTGATTTCTCTAATTTTCATCACAGCAAGCAACAGTCATGATAATTAAGCCAGAGGATATTATCATTTATGATTGCTTCTTGCAAGAAACTGTGGTATTTTTCCCCATTGGGTAGGGATTGGGGGTAGGGCAATTAAACAGTGCTAGAATTATACTCCTCTTAGGCAGAATTAATCAAAACCAACTGTGAACTTCAAAATGACCAGTAATAAAAGTAGGAAGAAATGATTGTCTCTCAAGCTCAGTTTAATGGGTCTGTATTCACAGAGAAAGCAATCACACAGTGAATTAGATAAAACAACAATATTAAAATGTCCTATATATATTTTATTAAGAAACACAAAACATAAAAATATAATTGTATGCCTATAACACCTCACATTATTCTAAAGTTACTTACATTTTTTTAAAAAAATTGGCATACTCACATATTTAACAATTCATATATGAGAACTCACATATTAAAATAATTCAGTGGGCAAAAAGAGAAACCCACACTTTAGTTTTTATTTATTCAGTGTTAGGTATTGTCAAACACTTGTTTAAAGGTCTCTTTATTCATTGGTTTTGAATCATTCATTTACATTGTTTGTTTATTTGTTGGCTTATTAATTTATTTATTTATTACATAATTTAACCTCTACTCATTTGTGGAAAATCTTTGGGTATTGATCACTAGGATAAGAGAAGTGTTCAAATTTTTGTGCTCCACATACTTATTCCAGACAATTAAAACTTTCCTCTTCATAATAGTCTCTTGTGATCTTTTTATCCTTACTACAAATAAGCATATTGCTACTATCATCTCCACTTAGAGTTAAATAAATTGATTCTATGAATGGACAAGGACTTAACCAAGTACTTTAATGGGAATGAAACTGCTTTTCTGACATAGTCCCATTTTTTCCCACTAATATATATTGGTTATCTCTATTTTACTAATAAAGTATTACTATATCCATTCTCATGCCCAGGATTTTCTATAATTTTCTGTATTAAATATGCGCTAATATATTTCAATATTATCACCATTGCTTATAGATTTTAATGAAATTGAACCACTTTTTTCCCCCATGCTGCTAGAAAAGGAAGGAAGGAAAGAAAGAAAAATATGAAGGAGATGGAAAAAAAACTAATAAAAATGGAAAAAAAATAGGAAGCAAATGTGCAAAGAAAAATTAAATGAACAAGTGTGGAAGTCAAGAGATTATTATTATTGTGGATGGTGTTAATGCAAACAAAGAAATGTTAGTTGGATTGGACTACCTATAGGTCTCTGAATGATTTATGCCCTTCTGTCTTTTGTAGCACAAGTCCTGGCACTACTGAATAGTTTGAATAATCAGAGAAAGACCCTTCTACCAGAGTAGCTTGAGGCTTTCCTGGTATTATCTTCAGTCCTCTACACTGCAGAATGCATTTTATATTATCTAACAGTATTTTCACAAGTGCACTAGGTAAAACATCTTATTTGTAATATCTCCATATCTTCTTATGTATGCATAAATCTAATTATGCTATGTCATGTTTTAGCTTTTCTAAATATTATTTGATTTTAGTTTTGTCTTCTAAAATTAAAACTTTTGCATATGTCAATATCTGCCTAAAATACTGAGTTTTGAACAAATATGTAATGCATTCACAAGTAAAAGATGATTAGTGTGTCAGTTTGCTATTTAGAAGTTTATTAAAATAGGTCAGATAAAAAGAAAATGCTATAAAGATACTACTTTTAATAATTCAGTCATTGCTTCAATTATGGTAGAAAGTATAGAAATATTTCCAGTTAATTTTAAAAGATAGAATAGTAGAGAAAGTAGATTTAAATTGCTTCATATTATTTTTAATAGAAAATCTATGTCTTGGAGTCACCCTTTTTAATCCTGTCTACATTTTTATTCTCATGGCCCTTAAAAAGAATATTGTGATGACTTAACAGCAGCATTATATCTGATTTTGTGCTAGAAAATTGAAACAGCATGAGATCAGGGCTAAGCAAGATCTTTATGGCAGTAGCAAATAGTTACATGATTACTGAAGTATAGCTGTCACTGGAAATAGAAACCTGCAAGGAGCCTCTCATAAAAGTAGCAATTTCAGATTCACTAGTGTTTAAAATTAAAGTTTAGTAATTCCTTGTGGATGTATCTTCTTAATGGCTTTAGGAAAGTTTGCCACTTTCACTTTTTTTATGTGCTGCCCTTCAGAATGAAATAGTCATGATTTAAGGTCAGTCTTGCAGTTGTTTTAAGACTATAGCAAAATACTAAACAATTTGAATTATGAAATAATCATTATCCAGTGTATATTGTTAGAACACACTCTTTTTAAACCATTGGCAGATGTGAAATATTATTGTTTGACAAACTGATTTAACCAATAGTTTTTTTGTCTTCTGAAATGTAAGTGGCTGATTGATAAATCTAGTTACAGATGTGACAAATCTTTAGGTAAAAGTGTTTAGAGATAAAATAATAGCTTCCTAAGTAGTTTTACTCAAATGTGCAACATTATACTGTATTTAAAGATGAGATGATAAAGAAAGTTTAAATATAATGACAATAACTTAGGAAAAAATGGACACAGAAACTTTTTATTTTATTTTTTGTTTTATTTTACATTTGTTGTCTTCAGTATGAAAGATATTCAGAACAATATATCTGTTGAGATGTAGTATTGTAGAAAAACACAGAATTAGTCTAGAGAAAATTTTAGAATATTTAATAAAAATGATAAGGATTTCAGATAAAGTAAATGAAATAAAGAGCCATTAAATATAAATAAAGAATTTATACAGGAAATATTTAGAAGAAAAGATAAACAGTTGGGACTTAATATTTTATCAACATAATATTTTAAATGCTGATGGGATTTGTTTCAATGATTACTATATAAAGTTCTTTTTTAGGCAACTCTGAACACAAAAACATAAACACTACATGATAAGGTTTTCTAATATTACATTTATCCCAAAATAAATTTCCAAAATAATGTTTTTTAAAACTTTAAAATTTTATTGTTGAGGTTAAGGAGCTTTCTATAATATATCCTTAGGCATTGGTTTTCATGTGATTTTGTAGATAATACTATAAATAACATGTAAAGCACATTGCGTGTTGGTTTACATTAAGAAAATAGGATTTAGGGTGGAAATACAGATACATTTGTACTACATCTAATAGAAGTCAAAATCTATTTATGTAAGAAATAAACAGCATAATTCAGAGCTACTTTCTGAAATAAGGTTGTCCCAATGTGACTGAATGTGAATATAGAATGTAACTCATTTTATATGTGAGAGCTTTGGTAATCCCTTTGGAGGACTAGTTCAATAATGGACAAAAGTAAGACAAAACAAAAAGAAAAAACAGAACAGAAACCTAATTATAGAATTAATGGTGTTAAAAGTTTTTTAAAAATTATATCCAGTGATCTTAAAGTCCAGTCCCTGTGTATTTTTCATTTTAACCTAAATCTCATTCTTCTACAGTTTTCCTTCCTCTGATATATATAGTGCCTAATCTTTGTAGCACTGTGGGGCTACAGTCCTCATGCTTCTGTTTATTCTGGAACTGCAGCATGGATGGTTTTCAATTATATTTTCCAATATATATAAAAACCTTGAATGCCCATCAAGACATATCTCATATTGCTAACTATTTCTTTTTTCTGAGTCTTAATCACCATTAATTAAAGCATTTTTTTCTCCATAGCTCTTCACTTGTTCCTCCATTCAGAACAAATTTTAATACATTAACACACATTTAATTTTTTTTAGTTGTAGATGGACATAATACCTTTATTTTATTTATTTATTTTTATGTGATGCTGAGGATCAAACCCAGTGCCTCACTTGTGCTAGGCAAGTCTCTGCCACTGAACTACATCCCCAACGCACATTAAGGCATATTTTTGATTGTTGAACTCTTATTTTCCTGAATTATGTATACCAAAGAAATTAAAGGAAAAAAAAGTTAAAAAGAAGAAGTAGAAAAGTAATTGAGACAAGATGGAAATAAATCAAATATTTTTTTAATTGAAATTATACACAAGATTCAATCAAAGAAGAAATAAAAAGGGTCATACATGAATGTTCACAGCTTTATTAATGTGTTTAAAAAATAAGGAGTGAACCAAATGTCTGGCTATGGGAGAGTGGATAATCAAATTGTCTAATTCTATAGAATGGAATGAAACGCCACTCAACTATGAAAAGGGACAAACTTCTCATGCATACATCAATTTGGATGAATATTATAGAAATTTCATTGAATGAAAAAATTTAAATAGAATTCTTCCCATGTAAAACTATAGAATGAACACAAATAATATTTGGTAAAAATATTCTGAAAAAAAGGTGGTGGTTAGTGATTAAAATTTTCATCATCACTGGGATGATGAAAACATTCCATATGTTGATAGTGTGTGTAGAGCAAAGGTATATTTACTTGTTACAACTTATTCAACCATACACTAAAGATGTATGCAAAAAACAATCAAAATTTTCCTTTTAAGAGACAGAGCTATGAAGGAATATTGATTTTTATGTTTGTCTTTATTTTTATTATTTACTCTTTACTATAGGTGGGGGAATCTTAAGATATTTTCTGTGTATTCACTACATTAGATAATAAGTAATAACAAGGACAATAACAAGACCCCAGAAGAAAAGAGAATTATAAATATGGAGAGAAGTCTAGGATGCATTCTGTAGGATGAAATTAGAATTTTGTGAACTTAATACACTACACTACACACACACACACACACACACACACACACACATCACCTCATGGACCTCTGGTGGTTTTGCTCATCTTCTGAGGAATAAAAAAAAAAAAAAAAAAAAAAAAGGTGTTACAAACTTTTGTTTTAGATATCTTTCCCAGGATCTTTTCATAGCAAATAGGCTAAGAGGATAAACATAGTGTCTCTCTCCTCCCTCTGGAACACAGAGCAGATTTGCTTCCTGATCAGAGTGGTAAAGATAATGTCTCACTCCAGGGTAAAGTGTGGGCAGATTTTGAAGCAGCTTCTTTACAACACTGAGTCTCCTCAAGTCAAGTTTCTTCAGTAGTGATGTGATATACTGTGTGGGAAGAATCCAACTGAACGCATGTACAAATCAACCCTGCGGGGCTTGGGAACAAGAAAAACTGACAGGAACCTTAAACTCATGCTTGATGTACCATGAGTAATAAAGTCCAGGAAATTCTGCTGCTTGCATTTGTGAACCTGGACAAGCTAACTTAGTTTTCTCACAATCCACTGTTCCTGATAAGACCCATATTTTTTTTCTAGACTATTCCAATGATAGGACCTAAAATCAAAGAAATAAGGTATTTCTGACCATACTCCACACTCATATCTTGATCTTGAATATGATTCCACATTTGAAGTAAACAAGACTTTTTAAAAGGAATCACTGAATCCTGGGCTGGTACAGGTGCAGAGGAAGTAAAGAAGTGCTAAAGAAGGACAGTAGTGAATCTTAACCAAGAGATATTTAACATTGCCAGTTGGCAACCAATCAGTATCACTTGCCTTCCAATATAAAAGCCTGAGAAGACATGTTGCTTTAATAGTTTTCCTGCCTAGACTGCAGAAACTAAATATTGTCATGTGAAAATGCCTCCCAATGACATTCTACAATATAAAAGACCTGTGTTCTTCAGAAAGTAAAGGTCACACTAGACGGAGAAACTCTGAACATGTATCACAATTACCCTTTAAGCACTGGCTACTGATGACCTGCCAAGGCATAATGTCTAATGAGACCAGCAGCAGATGAAGGAGAAAAGTATTAACTAGGTTTGTGAATGGGATGGTTGAATATGTGTGCACAAGCTGAAAACTGGACATCAGCAACCTCACAAATCACGTTCAAGTATGGGCCTCTGAGACATTGGAGAATCATTCCATTAGGCTGAGAGTAGGGTACTTACCTTGTACAGAAAGAGAGCTAGCCTAAGATGAGAATATATACACATTCATGGATGGTGCTAAATGGCCAGGTCTGGTCAGCTACCTAGAAGGAAAAGGCCCACAATTTTGAATGAAAGGTCTAGGGTAGAATCATGTGTTCATATATATGGGACACACAGTATAAAAATTATATACCCCTGCAATCCCAGCGGCTCAAGTGGCTGAGACAGGAGGATGGTGAGCTTAAAGCCAACCTCAGCAGTAGTGGGGCACCAAGCAACTCAGTGAGACCCTATCTCTAAATAAAATACAAAAAAGTTCTGGGGATGTGGCTCAGTGGTCGAGTGCCCCTGAGTTAAATCCCTGGTACCAAAAACAAAAACAAAAACAAAAACACGCCACCATAGAAGAGCTGGACAACCAAGTACACCAAAGGTGGCAAACTTTTTCCCTAATGGTCCAGAAATTAGGGTTTGCAAGCCACATATTATTTCTGTAACTTATTTGTATATGTAGTTTTTTGTCTGCTCATTTTCAACCCTTTAAAATATCAAAATATCTTTGATGAGATGAAAGAGGATGATTTTGAAATTTAAATGAAATCCAGAAGCTTTTATATTGATGAACTTGAAGAAAAGCCTAAGGGTCAAAGCATAATGCGTTTATATACCATATACATACATACACACACTGTTTTTTTTTTGTTTGTTTGTTTTTTGTTTGTTTGTTTATTGGAACTAGGGATTGAATACAGAAGTGCTTTACTGCTGAGCCATATCCCCAGCCTATTTTTATTTTATTTTTTTTAGAAACCCAGCCACATGTGTATATTTTTAATTGAATATCATTATCTTTTATAATTAGTAGAAGAAAGTTGTCAGTTATTAATTCAGCACCAAACACATGTGCTTTTTGATGTATATTAATCATAATCCACATTTATCATTTCCTTTATTTCTTTGTTGAAGTTTTCCTGCACCATACTTCTCAAATTGCAGCACCTCTAGCCCATCATCTCTAGTTTGCAATTCCCAAACTTATTGTCCATGAAAGTACATGTGAACCTTTAGTTTGAAATATTTATTGACACTTCTAAGTTGAGTTTAAAGAATCTGCATTGTTAGCAAGATTTCTAGTAATTTAATGGATCATATTTTTAATCCAACATTTTATATACTAATAATGATTTTTATAAATGTTCAACAATTTTGTTCCCACAATGATATATAACTTGTGACAAGAGAGTTTTATAGATATCTATAGAAGCTACTAGAAATTTTTCCTGATCATTATCATCATATATTATTTTTATATTATCATACTGAGTATTTTAATTCTGATTTATAAGTCAACTTGAACCTGATAATATACCTCTAATCACAAGACTGCTGTATAATGTTGAATGAAAAAATAATTATTAAATATAAATGCTTTATTTTTTGATTTTTTAAATATATGATAATCTATGAGAGTTAATTCAGTTTACTCTAGTGATATTAGAGGTCAGATATTTTGTATCACTAGAGATTTATAATTAAAAAGATAAGTCAAAAAATGAAAGTATTACTACATGTAGGCCTGTCTACATATCTGTTTACCATTTTAAAATATAAATAAACATAATTTATTTGGATTTTCCAGAATATTCAGAATGTGTTCTTTCTTCATGTCTGTATCCTGCCTTTCTGATTAAATATATAAAATTGAATACTGGGTTAAAGAGAAATAGCTGAAGTTCAAAGAAACATATAATCAGGATGATTCAACCACAGGGATTTATAGTCAAAGTCATTCTCATATAGAAGAAATTATTTCTTATATTTTCTCATATATTTCATATGTTTCACAAACACACAGAGGCTTTGCACAGCCATTTGCCTTTATTCAGACCATGATAATTTTGACCTAGGTCTTACATTTAATAATATTAGATATCAAAGCATTTGAAAACATTTGAAATTTTGGTGACTCAAAACTGTGAATTATAGAAATAAGACCCTTCAACATTGTATCTGGTAAAAACTATAAATGGGACCCCCCTGAAACATCACCATCTAAGGAGACAGAGCCCCTATCTTCTATTTCTATTAAAGGGTAAGAGCCTAACTAACTTCCATAAGGTTTAATTAGGAATAAATAAATATAAGTAAGATGACCTAGTTACACATACAAATCTGCCTCCTAATGTCCCCACTACTTTTCCTTTAGCTCCCCCCAGTACTAGAATATTCTTATACATTGTTTCAGCAGAATGAAATTTGCAGTAGTCTTGAATAAAGTCTCCTGTGCCTATTTAACTCCATTGTTCTTTGACACCCTGTACCCCACAGCCAGAAATTGCAGATCTAAGAGTATGTGAGGGTATCCAAGAGAAAGAGAAAATTGTAAGCACCACACTAGGAAATCTGAAGATGAGGAACCACTTTGCTTAAAAGAGGCCCCACTACCACCACCACCCAGAACAGGTGTGGAGGATGACCAGGTTTCCCACACACTGGAGCTTCTTCTTTTTCTCAACATAGTTGTTTGGAATTAACAGTTGTAAAAGTAAAAAGTAGGTAAGAGAAACTTCCAAAGTCTTCCCTTAAGCAGCTTGGCCAAGTCATCCTTAATCATTGGGTAAGGATTTGTCACATTGGTCAGGAGTCCCTGCAACATCTCAGGTTCTTAAGTTACCAAGGGAAACTGCAGCTTTGGCTTCTCATTTGATAATCTTATAACCAGAAGTAGCTAGCCATACGGAGGAAGGAGTTAAAGAAGGGGCCCTGAGAGGAAAAGAAGACCAGCTGTTAGTGCAATTTAATTTACAATTTTTGATTTTAGAAACAGGTTCTCACTATGTTGCTCAGGCTGGCTTCAAATCCCTGGGCTTTAGTGATACTTCTGTCTCAGCCTCCTGGGTAACTGGGATTACAAACACGCATCACATACTCGGGTTTGACTCATAACTTTTAAGTATTATGATTCATGGGTTAGAGATCCTGAAAATGTTGGTTATACCCATATATTTCAATTATGCATGAAATAGAAGGGCCAAGATGTAAATTTGGCAAATGTAAATTTGTATTTGTTCTATCTATTTGGTACTGCTTACCTTTCTACCTAAAAGAATAAATCATAACTAGCAATGCAGAAAGTAGTGAATTGATTCTCATACTTGATAGAGGCAATTGCTTATGTCAAGATAAACAATTTGCTTCATGAGCAATTACACCAACTTCTTATTTGCCTGGTTCAAAATTTCCTCATACATTATAACAACTTCTACAAATATTGTTTGAATCCCAAGAAAAGCCTATTTGATCCCTTAATGTTCCAAAATGAACTGGATATTCAGACTAGAATGTATGGCTATCTTTTTTTTATAATTTCCCACTGACATTTAACTTATTCAGAACTGTTACAGATAAACATATTTTGAAATAATATTGTTTTTCTGTGAATATGTAGTAGCTTAGGCAAATGTAAATTTGTATGTGTTCTATCTATTCAATAGTTGCTTACACATATTTCCTGAGTGCACACTCAATATCAGGCAGAAAACAGTAAAAAATTTTGTAAATTTTCGTAAGAAATTCACCATCTAGGAGCATATATTTCTTAACATTCCAATACAATATCCTTAATCCGTGCTCCATGTTCTGTTTAAGAACAATTTGCTACTGCACTGACTGAAAACACACATACCAAGTGAGTTTTTTCTTTCCTAAGTGTGCAATATTAAAAACACAAATATGCAAGTGAGATTAAGCTAATCCATAATAGAAAACAGATGAGAAGTAAGATAGAACCCAGAATTGCATGTTAACCACTGAGCCACATTCCCAGCTGCTTTTTATTTTTTTATTTTGAGTAAGAGTCTATTAAGTTACCTAGGGCCTCACTAAGTTGCTGAGGCTTGTCTTGAACTTCCAATCCTCCTGCCTCAGACTTCTGAGCCACTGGGATCACAGGGGTATGCCACTGTGCCCTGGCTGAGAAATAAGATTCTGAGAAACTGTGAATCTCTACTATATTCCAAATGCCCATGAGAGAATATTTTGTTTCCCACAGGCATTACAAATAACATTTTTTGGCTGGACACAGTACTCCATGCCTGTAATCCAGTGGCTTGGGAGGCTGACACATGAGGATTCTGAGTTCAAGGCCAGCCTCAGAAACAGTGAGGTGCTAAGCAAACCTGTGAGACCCTGTCTCTAAATAAAATACAAAATAGACTGAGGATGTGGCTCAGTGGTCAGGTGCCCCTGAGTTCAATCCCTGGTACTCCCCACCCCCCCAAAAAAGATCTTTTTTAAAGAGACATAATTAATCCAATCCAGGAAAGAAAAAAATCTCTTCCTAAAAAAGTAATAATAGTTTTAGCGTGTAAAGTTTAGGCCTGGAACATATTGGTATGAGAGCCATGGATGCATATATTAAGCTGAATAATAACAAAATAATAGATATTTTAAAATCTTGTTAAAAAGCAATCTGAATAAATTATGGGCTTTGATAAATACTTATTTAAAGCATGAAAAGTCAAATTTTTGAACCACTTACATGTATATATGAGCATATTGTAAGGGCAATTGTCAAAAATTAAATTATAAAAAATTAGTACAACAAAAGGTTAAAAATCAAGATCATTCTCAACACCAAATAAGTAAACAAAACAAAACAACAAGAACAACAAAAACCTTAGTAGAGAAAGTTTTAAGGGATTAGGAAAATGTCCTTCCTAAATAATCGTTTTCTAACTACTAAATTTGAAGTGCACACGGAGTGTTTCTTAATTTGGAATTATCAGTCTTAATTGTATAATTAATAAAACATTTTGAGTACCCTCAGGAGAGAGAGAGTTTGTAAACATTATAGATTTTCAAAAGGGTGACATTTTATTATAGTTTAATTACTTTGGAGATGACTATAAACTAATCTCCCACGTAGCTAAGCTTAAATGCAATTGAGCAGGATTGGAAACTCCTCTAGGATTTTTTCTTGTTTTTTTTTTTTTTTGTCAACATACAGATGAAATTATCAAACAATGTCTAAGTAATATTGTGCAGCTCACAAAGACCTTTCCCAGTAATGTTTCCCTTGGCTTACCTCTCCCATAATACCTCATTTTGGATTTTCAGTAACAGCAACATCTTTCACCTCCTACTCCTCTGGAAATTAGAAGTGTTGTGATTAAGCTTCTTATTTATAACACAAGTTTTTGGAAGCTCTTATGTTCTCATTGACATATTCTTTCAAGCATTCGGAAGCAGCAATAGGAATTTTGTAAGGAAAAAGTGATGTCAGATTTCCTGTAAATAATGTTCCATGCATTACTGACAGTGTAGGTATATTCAATTTGATCTGCTCTGGTTTTCCTAGTAGACTCAGTAGTAAAAGGTGTTTCTCTTCTTAAGTAATCTATGATGCTTAGCTGTGTTGATGAGGATAAACCAAACCTGTGTCTCCTTCTTTTCACCTTTCCATTTCCTTCCTTCTCCCCTCCAAACAAGGTCTCCTGTCAATACTCACTTCAGGTGCCAGAATTTAGAGCTATCCTGCTTCCTGTAAGAGAACACTGGGGTTATGAGCAGATGTTGCATTTACAGAAATGATACTGGATTAGAACAGAACTTGTAAAATAGAATTGCCCAGGAAAATCAAAGGGTACTAAGTGTTGTAAATAAATATATGCTTATAAATAAAAAAATAAATTAAATAGTAGTATCCATCCTCAAACATTACTAAAAAAATCAAATGATATTTCATCTTTAAATCAGCAATTTGCATCACCCAATTTTTTTCATATATTTGAACAATATACGAAAATAACTTTAATATAATCATCTTTGGCACCATCTGCAAAATATCATTTTCAATTGGTACACTGTAACATATTTGGTTAAACTACAGATAGACTAATTTTAATCAATATAACCAACCTTTCTAGCATTTATTTAATAAAATTAATAATTTGTGTATTTTTATGTTTGAAAGTGGGCATGCATTTTCTATAAAATGTACAAAAGTGAAAAATATGTGCAAGATAAGATGAATGAATGAACTTGTGTGATATGTCTATTTTTTAATGTATAGAAAAATTGTACCTGAATGCATTTTTGGAGAAATTAGTTTTTATGTGACATTTTGTGTTTCAGAATGCCTAAGTCATAGAAGTGTCCTCTAACCTTTTTTACTGTATTAGGAAATAACATCTGAATGTCCTCAGGATAGATTTAGCTAGAAATGTCAAAAGAGCAAGGGGCAGCTTGTGGAATATCATGAAGTCATGGTGAAATGTTAATCAAGGCAATTCTATCATGAAGATATGTGGTGACTGGGAAAATATGTGGCAATGGTGTACGAAAGATAGCTGGTGAGCAGAATGAATGGGATTGTTTATGGAAGGATAAACATAATAAATTAGAAATAATCATTTAATATCAACAAAAGCATTGCAAAATATTTCACACATATTATCTCATTAAATTCTCACATCAAAATGATAATTAAACAACTAGAGAAACTGAGCCTGAGCAACTTAGTAAACTCTCCAGATTGACAAAATAGTTTTGAAGCAAGAGTCTATTCTTTCCTTTCACTACCTACTGTGTGCTTATACTTGTGAGAATCTATTGTCCTTTGCCCCATACTGGACAGAATCATCTCCTGTGAATTGATTCCCTAACATTGTATTTTCCATGTGTCTTAATATAGCAAATCAAAGCAAATACAATATATCTAGATATTTTTGCAGTTTGTAAAATTAATTTACATTAACAATTTAAATTCAGCTCAACAAACACTGTTCCTTTTTTACTTTCTGGCACAATTTTTTTTATGTAATAAAATACCTCTCAACAAAAGTTCTGCTGTATTTGAGCCAAGTTTGAGCTGGCCTGAATTTGTGGCTAACAGATTAGTCATTTTATAAGTAAAATATGAAATAATATAAATACATTTGGGGAAAATAAATGTTTAACCCCGGGGTATTCTTCAATATATTATGTACTTATTAAAGAGAATAAATGTGAAAAAAAAATAACAAATGCTGTGGAATGCTATGAGGAAGGCTAAGAAAGTATATGTACATTTAAGTATAATTTTATATGTGTTCATTGTAAAAATGATAATATACAAGAAATATGGACATGATATATTAACTAAGAAAACTTCACTTTGCATTAGATTTTTGTTGCACTTACATTTAAGTTCATTTGGTTTCATGCCAACTAAATTTACCCTAGTACCTTTCTTTGGAATTTCAAGTAAGTCAATTCTGCCCCATGTTAAATGTATATAACTGTTTTTCTAAATTAAACTCATGAATCATAAAATTTGTCCCAATTAAGATTAAACTTGATTTCTATTACTATAGTCTATCAGAAAACCTTAAACATATCAGCTAGTCTACATAATGTATCCTCTGCATATTGGATAATTCTATTTTTTATGTTGACATCTACAATAAAAGTAAGATGATTTAACTGAAAATTGAGAAATAAAGGTCATAAGTGAATAACAAAAGTAAAAATTTTCCAGGTTAAAGATGTAGACAAATCTATTTAAAGATTTAAATCTAGCTTATTATGCAATTTAGCTGATTTCACCTTTTTAGCAAGTGACTCTGTAATCAATAATTCTGTCTAAAATGAAATAAAATATTGCAGCATGACTTGTTCTTCAATGAACATATAAATGCTTATTTATAGTTTTTGTTTTCTAGGAATTCATACCATATTTACATTTATTTAACTACTTATTATTCACCAAGATATATTTACCATTTATTTTATGTGAAACTCTGCACTAGTATATGTAGATAGAAATTGAAGTATATCAGTATTCATTTGGCTAAATTGTTTGACTTGCAGTCTTTTTTCTTTTAAATAAACTCTGTTTTGTTCATTATTATTACATCTTAATCATCTATATTTATTTCACATTTTCTCATATGAAAACAATAAACATGGATTTTTTAATAAAAAGCTTAGTCACATTAAGCACCTACATCTTTTATTTTAAAATAAAAATTTGTATGATGCAGTTTTCATTCATTGTTTTTTCTTATCATATAATGGAATTGGGAATAATAGCTGAGAGGAACAGATATGATAATAGAGCTTCAGGGTCTCTCTTTTTACCTCTTTTTCACATGGGATTTGAATTGCTTAAGTTCACATAAAAGAAAAAGAAAGATTATGTCTTCCTGTCTTTCTATATTATTGCATGTTCATTTTGAAGACGTGTTGCCCCTTTTTACAAAGTATGGCTGATCTGGACTAACTTCATTTTTTTTATTGTTTTGATTGTTGTTTTTTATTTTTTTGATTGTTTTTGCTGAACAGCTTTGTTGTGACCACTGATTTTGCTTTTATTCATTATACTGATCAATGGTATGTGATATCCTTCCCTATCATTAAATAAAGATAGAAGTTTTAACATAGATATGCCCCAATGCTAATTAAATATACTCTGAAAGTGAAGACTGGAGACACCTGCATTCCTAAAAAGATTTCCCAGTGCAGTGAAGTTTAACTGTAATTGCTACATGCCTCTAAATTTGCTTATTTCTACCTGAGGACTAAAGTATGATCTTTTAAAGCTTCTAGTAAAATTATTCCAAAACTCCAGGGGTACAGTCTCTAAAGAAATTGAATTGTATTTCAGTCCAAGAGAGATTATTTTCTTTCATGATATTTTAAGCCACCTGCTACTGCAGTTTAGTTTGTTTATTTGCCTTTATTTTTCTTTGAAATAAAAACATACCATTGGTTGCCATTGCAAGGTACCTACTGATTATATATGTAACTTCTAATTATGCTCTTTTGTTAATTTTGCTGATGATATTTGTTTAGTTTTGCTTCTTTTTGCAAAGTATTTGGCCAGGCATACACACTACTGAAATGAATATGTAATATAGCACGAAAGCTTGGAGGCTGCTAGGTGAGCATCTGAACTCAGATTAAAGTGGTGGAGAGATTGGAAGGTAAGCATCACCTGGGCTGGTGGAGCTTAGCAAGGACTGGGCTGTCAAATGATGGAGTTCTTTGCTAAAGGACAAGGGTGAATGGGAGAAAACTGTTTGCTGTAGAAAATAATACAGAATACAATTTCATGACAATGATGGTTATAAAAGAATGAAATAGGCTATTTTGTGAGGAGAATGATGTTGCTCAGGAATGAAAATATCTATTGTCTATAATTTTATAACAATCATAATCGGTGAGACCTTTTCTGCTATCATGAAATTAGAAGAACCTGTTGCTACTGTAATAACAACTCCTAACCTAAGTCAAATAGATTTTCCAGGCATTGAAAATTACTGTTGCCATGGAGAACTGCAACTTTCTAGGAATAAGAATGTTTTTGAAGGATTAAAAAAAAGATATGAATTGCTGCTTTTTAATATTATGATCAACAAAAACAGTTGCTTATGTATGGATGATAAGGTTGTATTGTAGTCTGACAATTTTTGCTATGTGTGACTAAATAATCTAGTCAATAATCTAGAGATTGATAATTATTTTTCAATGACATATTGCTTTAATATTTTAATTTTGTATCAGTCGTATCAGGCTACAATCCATTAGTATTAAAAAACTGAGCAAATTTTTAATTAGAATTAGGAATATTACACTGAAATAACATTAATAGTAATATTAAATCAATATTAGCTATAGATAGCATTTGTAAACTAAATTATACGGGAGTTGTAAGAATAACTTTTACATAGGCTAAAATACTTAAATTATATGTTATAAAGCATTAGATTTAACAGAATATTCTATTAATGTTGATATCAATTTTTATTAAAAACTATTTTCTATAATGCAATCAAATGAACATTCAAGTAGGGGCACAGTTAATAAAGAATTATTTATTTTTTTATTATCAATGGATGTATTTAGAAATAAAAAAGATGATAATTAGCTGTATTAGATAAAAAGGGTTATCCATGGAAGTAATTTACCTTTAGTTCATCCATTTAATGTAAAGTGTTATTGGCAGTTATGGAATAGCACAAATCTGATGAAAATCTCTGCCCTCATGTATCTTACATAATTGAATTATTACATAAGACATTAATTAGCTGCATATTATATGCAATTTTCATATTAAGAATACTTTAGTAGAGATCTATTAAAGTTAGATAGTATGATCCATAAAAATTACTGTAAAAACATTTTCATTACCTCATGATGTTCTATACCTTGATTATGGATGGCGATATGATATTATATTTTATATAATTGTAGAAAATTTTGAAAATAGAGAATTAAAATTTATAATTAAACTGGACAATTATAACTATAAAATTAAAGATAAATTAACATATATAGATTACATAGTATTTATGTAGATTTGCAGTAAATGCATGTACTCTGGTAAATTTCACAAGAATGCAAGAATATGTGTGTGTGTATACATTTATATTTGTATATATATTTTTTTCTTTTCTTTTTTATGCTACTGGAAATTGAACCCAGAAGTACTTTATTACTGAGCTATATCCCAGCCCTTTTGATTTTTTTATTTTGATACACATTTTGTTAAGTTGCTGAGGGCCTCACCAAATTGCTTAGGTGGGCTTTGAATTTTACAATCCTCCTGCCTCAGCCTCCCAAGTTACTGGGATTACAGGAGTGAGCCATTGCACCCAGGTATACATACATTTTGGTATGGAAATAAAAAAAAAGAAATAGAGTGAAGAGGTGTGGTGTGATGAAATCTTGAGATTCTAGGCCCAGATTCTGTCTTTTGTTCTTTTTTTAGGAATGTAATTTTTGTTTAAAATAATATTAGTTTGTCTCTGTATAACTGACAGATCCCCATTATTGATGTAACAAGTAGATAGCATAGAAAGACCTCCTATGAACTTTGGATGATTTATATAAAAATAAAACTCTATTGTCTTACAAGGATGACATTTACCTTCATTAGGTTTTCATTTTTAGAAACAGTTTACATAGAATTTTTTTTTTTGCAAAAAAGTTAAGAGAAACAAACATTAGTTGTTTTTCCTTCATCTCACTGATGCTCATTAATTTCTTATATTGTTTGAAAGAAGTAAAAAAGAACATATCCTACCTGTGATTAATGACAGTAATAATTTAAAAGGAAATTTACAGCTGAAGCCTCTGAGAATAGCTATGTATGTCTGTGCCACCAATTATAACTGATTGGATTAAGAGAGTGCCAGGCAGAAAAGCAGAAGTACAGAGGCTGTTAACCTGGCTCCTTTTAATTGATTCAAACAGACTAGTGTTGACCTCAAAACAGAACTATCAGCGTTAACCTGAGATAAGGATGATTCAAATGTCACACTGCTAACAAATAAAATCAGAAAAAAAAATTATATTTTTTTTCTAAATATTGTTTTAGAAAGTAAAATAAGGCCATTATATCATAATTACACACAAGCAAAGGCAGTATATGTGATATCCTTTTAAAAAAAAGTAGAGAAGAATGGCAGTATGTGTTACTTAGTACAAGCTTGCTTAAATCTGAGTAGTCATGATTTATAGTAAGACTATTATCTTGACTCTTTCTATGTATTTCTTGTGCTTTCTTTTGGAACACTTTATTTCTATGCTGTCTTCCTATTTCTTACCCTGGAATCATATACTCAAGTCTCAGAACTTAACTACAAATCTTACCTCCTCCATGAGACTCTCCCTGCTTCAGTGCCAGAGTACCTTTTTGTCCTGATGAGGCCATGATGCTTTGTGCCTGTTTTTGCCCAAAAGACAGTTTATATTATGGTGGTGAACTGTTGTTTTGTTGTTGTTGTCGTTGTTGTTTGTTTGTTTGTTTTTTTACTTTAGGACTATCACTGTCAGAGAACATCTTAGTAAAGGAATTATTCAAGAAGCAACTGCCAGAAAGTCTTCTTTCTTGTTGTCTACAACAAATTCTTTAGACCACTTTTAGACACATTGCAATGTTTAAAAAGTTATTTGCATTATAGTATACTCTCAATGACTGTGGAGACCAGACTTGTTTGTTTTATCCCCAGTGCTTCACAGTGTCTGGAGCATAGTTTACATTCAAATATTTGCTGAATTAATTAGCAAATGAGTGAGAAAAACAGGTTTGTTATCATCATGTAACCAGCAGACACCATTTTGCCTAATACATAATATGTGTGGTATGAGGAAAAAGACTTGTATAAAATATTAGAAAATGGAAAAAAAGAACATCCCTAGTAACTTGTGAAATTTCTTTATTAGATTTGAAAATTACCAGATGGCATATCAATTCAGATATAATGTAAGCTTGTACCTAAACCCTGAGTAAAAAAATTTGTTTTTATCTTTTAGTTGCTAATTTACATCTGAATATCTGATTTTTTTAATTACAAAATGTACTCAGTTTTGTAGACTATAGTTTCTTGGAACAAAATTGCCCAAATATGAATAGTGATGATTTCCAGTAAAAACAAATAGTAGATGTTAAATTTCAGAGAGACCATATCTTAAGTAAATTTTTCCTATTCACATATAAAATTCAACTACATATGGTGATAAATGTTAGTTGTGGTAATCTCTCCATAATGGAAACAAATATCAGAATATCATAATGTGCACTTTTACTGTACAATATTTAACATTTTTATCAAAATAAAGAAAAAAATAAAATGCAAGAAGATAAGACAGTAATATATGTGGGGAAGATAGAAAAAGTGATGATAAGAAAAGAGAGATGGAGATGAAATCTTAGAGTAGTTTTGATTTTCATTTCTCTAATTGCTAGAGATATTGAACATTTTTTCACATGTTCGTTGATTGATTTTATATCATTTTCTGGGAAGTGTGTATTTAGTTACTTGGCCTATTTATTGATTTGATTATTTTGTTTTTTGCCGCAGTCCGGCTGCAGCAAAATAACCAGGGGTGACAAACAACTTGTGTACATTGATACAGCAGGAGTGGGAGCCATTTATTGTAGGACAGGAGGGGTATATATACATTCCACACAGCTTATCTTAATTAGCATAAACTAGATACAGCAGTCAACCAATAAGGAATCTCCACACTTAATGGCTCCCTGGCGTTACTTCACAAACCACTCCCTCTGGCAAAATGCCAGGTGCCATCTTGACTTATTTACAGACCCTAACAGTTTTTTAGTGTTTATATACTTTTAGATAAATAAAATATCCCTTTTATATTTCCGTTTAATTAGATATACGTGTGCTAAATAAGATGTATAGCATGGATTTTGTTTCCTTTTATGAGGTCTTCTAGTATAGTATACTGATAACTTACTGGGAATAAAAATGCACCATGTTTTATATACATGATAAAGGACTCACAGTAACAGTTGTGTAAGTACTTTTAAAGTATATCTAATAGTGAATACTCATTATACATGCTTTAAAATTACATTTACTTTTTTATGCACTTCTGTAATATGAATTGAATTGCATTCTGCTGTCATATATAACTAATTTGAATTAAGAATTATTTTTAAATTAATAAGTGCTTTTATTGATACCATTATCAATACCTACTTAATTTCTTCATAAAAAATATCATAAGTCAAATATTGGCTTTCACATAGACTGACAGGAGTAAATAGCACACATGACGAATTATAAAAATAACTTTCGGTAAGTTATGGGATTTTTGTTAATTTGCTTGTTTCTTTTTATTTTTTTGCTACAATATTAAACTATTAAATATTTAGTTAAATTAATTTAAACAAACTTCATTGATATTTCCATGTTTAACAAATATATATATATATATATATATATATATATATATATATATATATATATATATATGATTGACAGTAAATTTTAGAAGGAAAGTAAAAAATAACCAAGACCAGTCTTTTGGGATTAAAGTAGTTACATTTTAATAGGGAAAACACTTTTTTAAGAGTAAGTGACACAAAGCTCTTGAATTAAAATGACTGACTGAGGATGGGTGAAACAGAGCATAGAATAAATCTTCTCAAACAAAATACCAACACTCCAGAGGATTATTTCCATGCTCTGTTTCTTTCAGTTTGTTCCTCTGGTCTATCACTGTAATACAGATATAGTCATTAGTTGTTTCAAAATAAATTGGTTAAAATGCCTAGATAAAAATATTAGTAAGATTGAATTATTTTTCACTTCTTATTAATGTCAAATGATCAAAAATTGCAATTCAAATATACTGAAAAAGAATGAAAGTTATCTTAAATATATCCTAATTACAGGGCTTCTACAATTGAAGACTTTAGACTGACCAGTTTTCTCTTTACATAGATAGATTAAAATCCACAATCTTTAACTAACCAAAACTATGGGATTAACTTTTATGCATGTATATGTGATTAAAAACTTATGCATGTAGGATTTGCATGTTGATGAACAGAACACATTTGGAAAAAGCATGATGGATAAAATGGTCAGAATGTTAAAATGTGTAATAGTGCTTTAATTGTCCATCCCTCTTCAATTGCTGTATTTCAAAACATTTACCAAAATGAAAATTAAAGTTGTATTCATTTTAGACAAACTTCTGTTTGAAAAAATGTTTATTCTTTGTAAAGCATCTCCTGATTTCTTTAAGCTACATTTCTTATTTTCCCTGACAATATGGCATTTTTAGAAATATTTGCAAATAACAGGATGGATTCTGCCACTACATTATTTGAACAGCATATATAGATTGATCTGATAAGACCCTACTACCCAGTTCTACCCATTTACATTTAGTTTAACAAATTATGAATTTAGATACAGTGTCTGTCACTGGATCATCACATATATACACATGTATAAGCCTGTTATGATATGCTATAGACATTATAATTCACTTCACCTAATCCAAATTTATTACTTCAGAGGATTAATTCCTTTATTTGCAGAAATGCAAAGTAAAACCTCATGGGTTCCTCTAACATTGTTAAAACATTTTCAAACTCTGTAACCAGTAACCATGGAAACTGTTATCTCCACAGAAACAATGCTCTAAATTAGATGTGAAAAAAGGTCAAGTAGTGGATTGTAATTTTGTTTTTGTTTTCCTTTCTAGGTTTCAGACACCCAAAAAGTACAAATTACATTCTAACAATTAAAGATAATATTAGTTGAACATAAACAAAATTATCATGCTCTAAATAGTGGAATTTCAATTAAAATTTTCATGAAAAATTCTATAAGGTTTATATATTTCAAGTGAAATGTTATGTGTTTCATATGGTTATATACAGTGTAGATTTTGGAAGACAGTATCAAGTCAAATTTATGTTAAATAAAAATATGCAAATGAAGGATATGGATCAAGAATAAACATTTACAATACTTTAACTAAAATGATCTCAAATTATTTGCCTCAGGAAAATCTACTCATCTCAGGGTTGAAATATTTCATAATTCCTGTAGTACTCTTTAGCATTATAATTTTTAAGTTAAGGCACTAATATTAACAAGCATTTAATTCAGTCTATATACCTAATTTTAAAAAAATTTCTCTAGAGAAATCAATATTCTCTTCCTACAGATATTGATTCCAATAAACTACAAGAGTATAATATTATCCTGGATTCAAATACAAGCAGATATTGGTTAAACATGCCAGATTTGTGCAAGATTAAATCTTAAAACCATATGCTTTATTAACAACAGATGTGACATTTAACAACTGTGCCTTAATTAGCTTCAAAACACACACTAATTCCCCTTTCAAACTACCATATTCATTAACATCCAGATGAACTAGCACCCAAGGTCTCTTCCATTTTACAAATAGTTGTTTTGATGTGCTGACAACTCTAATTGCTCTAAATAACTTCATTCTTCCCTCACTCAAAACATAATGTAATTTAACTTAATGTTTTAGCTTTTCAGGTAGCCAGGGATTAATTTTTTTAGAATACCAGGAGAGAGAAACTTCCAATTTGTATTATGAAAGAATTCCTAGAAACTCATTGAATCAATAAATGCCAAGGTATAATATTGTAAATAAATGCAGAGCCTAATGTGTCCAAAATAAACACATGGCCATATCTTTGGAAGAGATATGTGTGTACAGGTGTGCATGTATACTTTTGCTATTAAATATCCAATATAAAGATGACAGGTGAAATAATAATGTATGGACATATTACCAATAAAAAATATGATTCTAAAACAATAGCATTACAACAATCTAGTTGTTTTTAATAAAAATAAAATTTGATCACCAAACATGAACAGACACATATGTAGGTATGCATATTCAAAGATTCAGTAAAATATATAATAAAAAGAGGTGGCAAAGATTCTATTGGAAGAAAGAAATATGATACTGAAGAGATAATTTGAAGTAAGGGTTAGATTGAAGTTGATTCCTATGGAAATTGAAGAAGTGTTTAATTAATTAATTGAAAATAATTTAAATGAAACTAAAATTCAAACGAGGGTGCAGACTCTACCCTACAAGTTCTAAAAATTAAGTTAATTTCAAATAACAACAGCTGAGAACTATCTTTCAGTGGAGAAAATGACTATATAGTGGTAGAGGTTTCTTTGTGAGGACAGAATTTCTCCACCCTGATTGTTGTGATGTTCATATACATCTATATGCATATTAAATCTCATAAAATTATACTAAAAAAAGAAAATGGGTGATTATAAAACTGTTGGAAACTGAAAAAGAAGAAAGTCTAATTGAAATGCACCATTCTACATTTCTTGGTATTAACTGTTGGTAAAATTATATCTGACACATGGTTTTGAGAAAGTTGGGTGAATGGCATAATAATTCTTTGTACTATTTTGCAAATCATGTTACCCTAAATTTCTGATTTATAACAGGAGTTTACAAACCATGGTTTCAGCTCTAAGATTTAAAAAGGTTGAGAGTCATTATGTCATTATTACTCTTACACAAACACACACACACACACACAAGAAACTTTTTGTAAAAAAAAAAAAAACAAAAAAAACTCCATATTCTTCAGTGCAATACATTTTCTTGACCTCTTCAGAGGATTGAGATTTCAGGGCAGATTTCCACCCAAAATCTAGTGTGAAAAGTACACATAGATTTACAGCTGAAATTTGTTTACCTGGAATAGAAAATTTTGGAGTCATTAACTGCAAGAACATTTTAATAGTAATTCTATAAAATGTATAGAGACTCAGTATTGTCTGGTATGAATGAAAGCAATAATTGAGTAATATTTTTAGAAGATTTTTCAACATATATACAATTTTACCTTTAAAACCTCTGCTGGGTCCTAACAATGAAGATACAGAAAAGATCTCTTCATGTCTAAGGCAGGAGAAAAGAAACTATTGTAAAATAATCACAGAGACTCTTTTATTAAAAAGCCCATATCTTCAGTGGATATAAACTTCTAATATTTTGAGGTTTAATATAAATATTATAGAAAGCCTCCCCTTTTCCCATATCTTACTACCACATCCACATGGCTCCAGTATAATAACAATTGATTGCAGTTAAAAAGCACACAGAGTGGGGTGGGGTTGTGACTCAGCGGTACAACACTCACCTAGCACATGCCAGGCCCTGGCTTCAATCCTCAGCATCACATAAAAATAAATAAAATAAAGGTATTAAAAAAAACAACAATAAAAACAAAACAACAACAACAACAAAACACACACAGGGTGTTAGTCAACTCTCCATCACTGTGTCCAAAATAACTGACAAAACAACTTAGAGGAGAAAGATTTATTTTGGCTCTTGGTTTCAGGGTTTTCAGTCCATGGTTAACCCATTCCATAGCAATATCAGAGCAGACAGGCATGGTGGAGGAAAACTGCTTAGTTCATGGCAGTCAAGATACATGAGCTGGGTGGTTGGGAAAAGTATAAACCTTTTCAAGGCATGTCACCAGTGATCTACTTCCTGCAATGAAGTAGCGCCTTCCACTAGTCCACTCAGGTATATGATAAAATCAGAACCCTCATGATCCAACCATTACTTGAAAGCCCATTTCCAAATCTTGCTACATCAGGGGCCAAGATTTCAACCATGCTTTTTAGGGAACATTCCAAATCACAACCATAATACCCAGGAAGTTCAAAAAATCACAAAGCAAGAATTAATACATAAATATATTCACACATAAAGCAAACACACACACACACACACACACACATTCACACACCCCTAAGCATATCATATTCAAACAGCAAAAAGGCTAAACAAAGGGAATATTAAAAGAAATCAGGGGAAAGAAGAAATCCTGCCTATAAAAAAATAAGTATGAAGTCTAAATGTACCAACTAAAAGATACAGATTCACACACAGGCACACACACACACACACACACACATATATGTATACCATAAGCCATCGTTAAATATAAAATACAAAAACTCAGGTTGTAGAGGGATGGAAAAATATCTACCATTGATCAAAAGAAATCTGTCATACTTATATTGATTTCAGGCTGATCTAATTTTAATTTAAGAAATCTTATCAGGAATAAGGAATGACATTGCCTAATAAAAACTTATTTAACAGACAGTAAATATGGATGAGATAAAACTGAGCGATACGAAGAAAGAAATAGTCAAACCCATTATTTTTAATCTGTAAAATGGCTACAACACAGTTCGTGCTTCATGGATCAAACAAACAGAAAATCAATGAAATTACTGACGCCTTGGGAGAACTATGAGTCAATTTGACCAATGGATATCTATAGAATATTACATTAAACAGCACCAAATGTACATTCTTCTTAAGCTCTTCAGAAATATTTAATATGAGAGACAACCAACCACCTTCTAGGCCATAAAACTCATATTACATATGGTCTCAAAACACAATAGAATTAAATCAGTTAACAATCACATAAATATAGCTAAAAAATCTGCAAACGTTTGTAAGTAAAACAAACATCCACACTTTAAAATAAGACATATTGAAATAAAATCAAAAGGGAGGGGCTGGGATTGTAGCTCATTGGTAGAGTGCTTGCCTAGCACGTGTGAGGCACTAGGTTTGATTCTCAGCACCACATATAAATAAATAAAATAAACGTCCATCAACAACTAAAAAAAAATTTTAAAAAATCAAAAGGAAAATGTGGATGTGTAACCGATGTGATTCTGCAATCTGTATTTGGGGTAAAATTGGGAGTTCATAACCAACTTGAATCTAATGTATGAAATATGATATGTCAAGAGCTTTGTAATGTTTTGAACAACCAATAAAAAAAAATCAAAAGGAAAAGTTAACATAAAAATATGTAAATATAAACCGAAAAAATATAAAAATGAAACATATCCAAATGTGTGGGATACAATAAAATTGGTATATATAGGAAATTTTATAATAAATGCATATTGCAAAGACAAATTTAAAATGGAAACAAAATTAAATCTCTAATTAAATCTCTAAACCTAATTCTCAACCTCAAAAAATAGAGAACAATTTTCCTCAGAAAATATGAAAATAAAATTAAAGCAGAAATTAAAGATAATATAAGCATTTTTGTAGCTGGTTATTTGAAACTATAAGTTAAAAATGGTGAACTAGAAAGACTACCAAAAAAAGGTATAAGACACCTATTATCAGTAACAATGTCATCACCACCAATTCACAGCCATTAAATGATAATAATGAACTATTATTATTACTCACTTTTATTAATTTAGATGAAGTGAATCAATTTCTTAAATGATCCAAGTACAAAATCTCACACAAAGATGGACAAGATCACATTGGACTAATAAATAAAACAAATGATAACCTTGCACAAAAGAAAGCATGTAGCTTATATGGTTTTAATGATGAATTCTACAAAGTACTAAGTAAGAAACAATACAAATTCTTCACAATTTTGTCCCCAAACAGTACCAGAGGGAAACACTTCCTAACTCATTGTATGGGGCTAATATTGCTCCAAAACTAAAGCAAGATAAAGGAATTACAAGAAAGTGAAATATGTGACCAATAACTATCATTATTATAGGGACGAAATTTTTCAATTATGTTAGATAATGAATAAAAATATATAGAAATAATTATATTCCACATCCAAGTACAATTTATTCCAGGCATAGATAGTCTGTTCAGAATTTAAAAATTAAACAATATAACCAATATGATTGACTTGCTAAAGAAGAAAAATCATAATTATATCAGTTGATACAGAAAAAAATTGGACACAATCTAACAATGATTCATGATAACAAAGAAAAGTATGTCATAAAGATGAAGAGCTATATAGCTCTGAGTGCATATCTATTTGTCTCCTCCTCTTTATTCTTCTTTTTCTTCCTTTTTGATTTTAATTTACATTTAACCTGACACATTAAAACATGTGAATTGTACATATTTAAGGAATATGATGTGTTTTGGAACATGACCACAAATCATCTGATAAGATTATATATAAAAAAACCTTTACAACTTAATAATAGGAAGGCAAACCAATCACAACATGATCCAAGGATCTGTATAGACATGTCTCAAAAGAATTTTTGCAAATAAGCAATGAGTGTACAAAGAGATGCTTATTATTTTTTGCCATTAGGGAAATGCAAATCAAAACCACAATTAATGTTTACATTCACTATGATGGCTATAATCAAAAATATAGATACTAAGTACTGCAAGGATATAGAGTAATTTCAACCTTCATACATTGCTGTTGAGAATATAAACTGATGAATGTATGTTGGAAAAGTTTGAGTCCCTCAAGTTGATAGATATGGAATTACCCTATGATTCCTCAATTATATTTCTAGCTAATATGAAAGAGAAATGACAAGAATTCTCACATAAAAATTTGTACACTAATTTTATGACAGTATGCTTCTTAACAGTCAAAAAGTAAAAATGATTTAAGTGTTTGTTTACTGATGAATGAGCAAATAAATGTGGAACATCTATGTAATAATATCATTCAGCAATATAAAGAAATTAAATACTAATATTTTGCACAACGTGAATAAATTTCAAAACATTGTGCTAAGTGAAAAAACATTGTTAAGTCCCCAATAGATCCATATCATATGAACCTATTTATATAAAATGTCCATGATAGGTGAATCTATAGAGAAAGAAAATAATTTAGTCATTACCAAGGTCAGGGAGGCAGAAAGCAATTGGTAATTGGAATGTGGATCCTTTGGGAAAAATGATCGTACTTGGAAATTAGATCATTGTGATTGTTATACTACTTTTAGAATATACTAAAAACAAACAAACAAACAAATATTGAATTCTAACTTTAAGTGATAAATTGTTTGGTATGTGAATTATATTACAATAACTCTGTTTACAACAGACCTTAATTGTAGTTTTAAAAAAACTACAATTCATACCAAATTTTCAGCTCCTCATTTACTTTTCACTGATAAGAATTATATTTATGATATCAAGCCCTAAAACTTACATTATATTTAAATCTCAATACTTTATGTGTTTATTTCAAGTGCTAATTATTAGTACTCCCCTCAACATTCTGTACCATGAATCCTGAAAGTTTTGACTCCTTGTGTCTCCTCATTCAATGCTTATGTAGGTAGCTGGAAGATTGTCACTTTTCTCCTAGTTTAAAAAAAAATCTTAGAACATATAACACAAGGTCTAGCATAAAATAGAGTAAAGAATGTTTTAAACTTCCCTTATATGTATCCACTTAAAAGTTATATAAAAATTAGTAAAAGAAAGAACAATGAGATGTAAGACCTAAAATCTCCTGTGCAGTAGGCAGGATCTCTTTTCATAAAGAATAAAAGGAATATAAATGTGGAGTTTTTGTAAACTTCTCCCTTGACTCAAGTGTCCTTAATTTAGGTTATAATATACCCAGTGTTGCCATAAATATTATTTTTGCTATTTGTGCAAAAGGATGAAATGTGAATACCAGAATTTCATAGAAAAGAATGACATGAAAGTCAAGTCAGGGAAATAGGCTCACTTGGGTTAGCAGAATGAGGGAGCAGCAAAGCTGGTGTTGGCATTTGTGTTAATTTCCTCAGGGTGCCATAAGAAAACACTACAAACTGAGTGGTTCAAAACAGGATAAATTTATCACCTTCCAGTTCTACAGGTTAGAACCCTGAGATCTAGCTGTTGGCAGTGCCATGTTCCCTGTGAAGAGAAAGATCAATTCCAGGACAGTCTTCCGGCTTCTAGGAATTCCTTGGCTATGGTAGCACTCCTACCTTCATGTGGCATTTTTCCTTTGTGTCTTCTGATGTCAAATTTTCCCTTTTTATAAAGATACTATTCATCTAGTATTGTGGACAGGTTCACACTGTTCCAGTGTGACCTTAGCTAAGTGTATCTACAACAATCCTATTTTTACATAAGGTCACATTCTAAGTTATGAGAGGTGGAGACATGAACGGATGAATTTAGGGAACACACAATACAGATAATAAGAGGAGGCATCAATAACTAAGAGACAGTGTGGTAGAAAGTGCCTTTTAGGCAAGTGACGTGTAAGAAATTCATAAGTAACTTATCAAAAAGAATGAAATGATTTGTACATCAGGGATCCGTTTCCAGAGAGCTCAATGTCTTTGATTTATAAGGATGAGTTTTATGCCTTTTATGATGTATTCAGATAAATAATGGTAACTATCTACACTTATATTATTCTAAAACACCTATAGAATTAACTTTGTTATTTAAAACACAGCTACCAGGCTTGATTTAACATAAGTATGCATTTTATTATAGAAATTATAGTGTCTTGAAATAGAAGCACATTTAGTACTTGTAATGACTTTTTACATAATAATTAAAAGTGATTTTCAATTCCTGAAGAAGGAATTGGATGTAATCATTGCACTGGAACTGGGCATGGAATAGATCAATTTAATCTGCTTTTAAAAATATTTGCATAATACATTTTAAGACTAGCAAAATATATACATGTGCAATAAATCATATTTTAGAACAGTGAACATAAGATCCCTTGGTTCACTTTAGAAAAATTGTCCTTTGTGTTACCAGAAAAAAACAGTGTCAATTCAGATAATATGCAGTATAAATTCAGTTATCCTGGATCTCCTACACATACCATTTGCCTATACATTGCATAAGAATGCACATAACCATTTTGAAAGTAGTCTATTTCAGTTTTTTTAAATCTTGAGTAACCCAAAGCATTCACTTTCCTTTTAATAAACTTTTGGTACTGAAGAAAAAAAAATCCATACCTTAAGAAAAGCTTCTAAAACTATTAAAATGATACAGTTTAACTAAAATGATGATATATATATATATATATATATATATATATATATATATATATATGAACTTTGCCTAAAAATTATGTTAACAGTGTCACAAGTTTTTTAAAATTTAATATGACTTCAAATACAGCAAAGTCTAAAGAATAAATCAACACTCATATACAATTTACTAAAATTCAGTTAATTTTATGACATTCCATTTACTCTATCATTCATGCTTTTATATATTTATATATGTTAACATTCATTCACTTCAATGTCAAGATTTAAACAGAACAAGGTGTTAATTTTTATGAATATTTTAAAGTAATTTTGGGAAATAATTATCATTTTGTCGAAATTCTTTCATCTGTTGTTTGATAACAAAGGATATATTTTAAAATCATCTCTTTTCAAAATTAACAAGATCATGACATTTAACATGGACAACATATAATAAGATTGTAAAAACAGTACTTAACATAACCTAATACACATTTCATATTTAAAGCTATTAATTTGTTAAAACCGCCAAAACAATTCTGAAAAAAGGACAAATTAAAAAATACACTACTTAATTCCATAGAAATCTAATTACTTATGCTGATGTCCTTAATGATATAGTTTTTGAAAATGAGATCTTAAAGTATTGGGCATTAACAGTTGGGGTTTGGAAGATACTGCAGCCAGAATCCTTTGGAGTAGGACATGTGTATCAAGGCATTTAGATACTTAAGAGCCAAGGAAAATTCACTAATGAGTAAGTTGGACAAATTAAAACTAAAATACTGGAGTTCTGTTTTATCTTTTTTTTTCCTAAAAGGAATCACTGAGACAAGACTTCCTGTACAATCGATTTATTGAAGAAATATTCCCAGAGGTTCTTAGTTAAGGTAAAATGTAGTAATATAGGGGAGGGTTAGGAGTCTCAGACAATTCCCAGCTGCATCAACCTGTATTCATAGTGAACATGACAATATCAATCACAATTCAGCTTTTTGCCCCCTGACTCCTAGCCAAGGAAGTTAGAATTTCAGTCTTACGTACCAGCAAGTCATTTTGGGTATCAAGTGTCATGCCCTTCCTGGTTTCTCCTCCTGAGGGAGAAAGATATGTGTATGCACATTTAAGTGTCGGTCAAGATGCAAGACACAGAGAACATTTAAGTGGGATCCGAGGGGACCTGGAGAGGCAATAGTCATGTATGTTGTTATGCCCTTTTACAAGGGATAAGGAGAAAAGTAAATGTAAACTACCTATGTGATGATTACTAAAAGTAATACTTCTCAGTTGAAAAATGGGAAAAATTATACTTTCAAGTAGAAGATTGGAAGCTCAATTATTTCTCAGTTGAACAGTAAAGGAGTTGAATGTACTTTTACGTGTTGAATATATTTTGCAGCCTTTCACATCATTACTGTTTGGTCATCAATATAGATCCCTCTCATTACATCTAACTCCAAATCCTTTGTAGTATATATAAGAATAAAATTTCTTTTTTGTTTTATTCGCATTTTTCTTAGAAAAATATATAGGAAAATTAATTGAGCAGTCCTCTACAATGTGGAGAATGAGTAGTTTGAATATAAAGGGGTATAATCCAGAAAAGCTTGAGGTCAAATGTTCTTTTATGTTCAGCTTCTGTTATGGAGTAAATAAGTAAAACTGCCTATAGAGGTATGTCAGATGCTTCAGTTGCAGTTAACTAAGATTTAATCTCATTGTCTAGTTCATCAGATACTTGTTATGTTAACATCTATAAAAGATTGAAATATGTGGCACATGATGTAGATCAGTCATAATGAAAAATAAATTTAAAAGGCGAAGTCTTGATGATAAAATTCATCAATACAGACATGATGCTTTAGGTACGTTATGGTGATCTTCTTTGAAAATCTCATGCCCGTGGAGTCAGTTGTTTAGGCATTCTCAATATTTCACACATTTCCGCAATTATTTAAGCAAAGTGAATGACAAGAGAACCACCAGTTGATCTCAATACTCACTTCCAGGAGGATTTGCCCACCAAGGAACTGGACTTTTGTAATGCAGGAGTAATGTGGACTTCGAGTGCAACAGCCTAGAAATGAATAAATCATTAAGATATGATATGAAGAAAAATGAAGATGGTTAGGACTAAATTGGAGAGCTATGTCATAGGATGGTCTCTTTGTGCCTTAATAAGACAATGCAGGGAAGAAGTATGTGATATGACTAATGCTTTCAAAACCCACTGAGTTTTTCTTGGAAAAGTTTTATAGCAGCGTTTGGATTTCAGCTATGTAATTTGAAAATATTTATTTTTATTGTTTTCCTTTGAGGATAAATGATAATGCAAATTATAGACGCATTCTAAAATATAAAGCATCATATTAATAATAAGTATAGAGAAATGTGCAAAATTTTGTATACAAAATAGTGGAAAATTTCAGGAAACAGCCTTCCAGTTGTAACTAAAAATCTAACAGGTAACATAAAGACATGCCACGTTTAACATTTTATTTCCTAATATGGCATCTTTTTGCACTGAGACATAAATTTAACAAAATAAGGCTTTTATTCATTAAATATGTTTTCTCTTAATCTATAAATTTGAGCAACTGAATATATTGATTGTCAGAGATATATGGTTTTTATTCTAAAAGGGCTAAAAATGAATCTACCAAGTTAATTTTTAAAATGGTTCAATTATTATAATTACAATTTTAATGTATACAATAATTACAATTATTATTATAATTAATTATCCATAATTAAATATTATTAATTCCATAAGCTTAATTATAAGCATGTTATCAAACCAAACTATAAAATTTGTCATAGCAGCCAAAATGGAACCTGCTTCTTTGAAAAATATGTGACTGACTTCTACAAAGCAAGTGAAGGACTGGGAAGGATAATGTGTTTTAGTAAAATGAGTTATTTTACCTGCGTAGGCAATACATATTTGCCAACAGTGTGGGTGGGTCTTCATCATTTCCTTCATTTTAACAATAAATTGGAGAGCTGTATGAAAAGCAGCATAGAGTTCATTGTCCTCTGGCACAAAATCAGACAGCACATTTAAATTTGGCTATGTTGTAAAAATCATGTAAACAGTAAATAATTCTACATGAAAGCATGCCCCAAATAAAGTACCTCAATTAATTTCATTGGTAAATTAGAAAATAAGAGATTTTAAGAATTATGTTTAAAATAAAACATTCTAACTAATTTGGTGGAAAAGTCATAATATAAAAAAAATTTTTATGAATTATTCACATTGCTTCCCTTTTGTTCAGATAGTTACTTTCCTTAGTATGTTGTTATTGCAAAAGGCATAAAATAATAACATTTTCTCCAGTTTAAAGTTTAGATCATATTCCAGTCAATTAAATGTAAACCATATAATATACACACATAAAATATTGATTAACTTTCCCAAAAATATTTCGAAGTTGGTCCTGGCATTATATCAAAATACAAATAAGAAACTGAAGTTTCAGTTGAGTCACCTATGAAAGATCTCACACAGAGCAAAGTATGGAGCCAGCATTCAAATCTAAGAAGTCTGCAGACAAACCACACATGTTTAAATGTCATATTGAAATGTTTACAGGAAATCGTGTTAGAATGAATATGAAGTGAAAACCATCTTCGTTTACACTTTACCAATAATTTGAATTTTTACTGTCCAAATGTCATGATTAAAAAGAAAATACGCTTTTTCACATCTTAAATTGGCAAGTTTCTTTTTCAGTTAAACTGCAGTTCAGGTTATAATATAATATAATGTAATCTGAAAGAAATGCTGGCAAAATGTATTAAACGTTGCATAAGGAACATAAATTTGGGCCCAGAAATTCATTCTTCAGAAATGGTCATGCAGTTGGGAATAGAAAGTCAAGCTGAGTATTTTGCTTATAGTGAAAGAAACTTGTTGCTGGGGATATTATGAGAAAAATGTACAGAAACAAATGCCCTGCTGATAAGGATTCAGTTCATCTTTATTGGGCCCCCCGAGACTGGAGATGTTGAGTGGTGATACGCCATTCTTAAGGAACATTATGTAAATAACATGAGTAACATTTGTTTCAGGGTTGGGGACACAACCACATTTTCATGGAAGACTTCCTGGTCAGGTTGCCAAATCCAGAGTTTGTTCCTGTTATTTGAAACCAGTAAGTGTACTGATAATACATGAATATATGTACCTTGAGCAAATAGAACATAGACTTATAGTGATGATAGGTTGTTACCAATAAGACACTATACTTGGCCCATAGATAACAAAATTTCAAATAGCTGAGTCCCTCTGATCTTTGGTTGGCTAACCTGGATATCACTTTAGAATTGATCCTCCATAATCTTCTGGGGCTCTGGTATTTCTGTTCCAGTATTTTATTAAAATTTTTTGCATCTATAAGGAATATTGCTCTAAAGTTTTGATGTGTTTTGTCTGATTTTGGTATCACAGTGATACTAGCTTCATAGAATGAGTTTGGAAGTTTCCTCCTTTTCTGTATCATGGAATAATTTGAGAAGGATTGAAGTTAGTTCTTCTTTGAGGGTCTGGGAATTCCTCTGGTCCTGGATTTTTCTTTGTTTGTTGCCTTTTGATGGTGTCTTCAATTTAATTGCTTGCAATTGATATGTTTAAATTTTCTAGGTTCTCCAGATTCAATTTGGGGCCTGTCTCTAGAAATTTGTTGATGTTTTTAAGATTCTCTATATTATTGGAGTACAACTTTTCAAAATAGTCTGATTATTATCTGTACTTCAGTAGTGTCCATTGTGATATTTCCTTTTTCATCATCTATTTTGGTAATTAAGAGTTTCCTCTCTCTTGCTTATCATTAGCTTGTCTAAGAATTTATCACTTTCATTTATTTTTTTCATAGAACCACCTTTTTGATTACGTGATATTTTGAGTTGTTTTGTTTGTTTGTTTCTTTTGGGTTTTTTTATTGTTATTGTTTATTTTGTTTTGTTGTTGTTGTTTGTTTCAATTTGTTTGATTTTGTCTCTAAATATTTCCTGTCTTCTGCTGTTTTTTGGTGTTGATTTGTTCTTCTTTATATAGGGCTTTTAGATGTAATGTTAGGTCATTTATTTGTTGACTTTTTATTTTTTTAATGAGTGAGCTCAAGCAATGAGCTTTTCTTTTAGCACTGCCTTCATAGTGTTCCAGAGATTTTGATAAGTTGTGTCCCTATTCCCATTTACCTTTAAGTAGTTTTTTATTTCATCTCTGATTTCTTAATCTACCCATTCAGTAGCATATTATTTATTCTCCAGGTGTTAGAGTTGCTTCTATTTTAAGTTTATTATTGATTTCTAATTTCATTCTGTTATGATCTGACAGAATAATAGGGGTAATGCAAGGCATTATCTCTATTTTTTTTGTACTTGTTAAGGTTGCTTTGTGACTTAGAATAAGGCCTATTGTATAGAAAAATCCATACGCTGCTGAGAAGAAAGTATATTCAGTCATTGATGGATGAAATATTTTATATATTGCTGTTAAGTCTAAATTATCAAATGTATTTTTTAATTCTATATCTTCTTTATTTAGTTTTTGTTTGAAGGATCTATATAGTGCTGAAAGACATGGGTTAAGGTCACTCAGTACTTTTTTGTTGTGGTCTATTTGCTTCTTGAAATCAAGGAGAGTTTGTTTGATGTGCATAGCTGCTCCATTGTTTGGGGCATAACTATTTAAAATTATTATATCTTGCTGATGTATAATTCCCTTAAGCAGTTTGAAATGTTCTTATGATACCGCTTCTTATTAATTTTGGCTTGAAGTCTACTTTATTTGATCTTAGGATAGGTATTCCTGCTTGTTTACAAGATCCATGTAAATGATATGTTTTTTTTCCATTATTTTTCTTTCAGTCTATTAATGTTTGCCTATGAAATGAGTCTGTTGGAGAGAAAATTTTGTTGAGTCTTGTTTTTTTTAATCCAATCTGCCAGTCTATGCCTTTTGATTGATAAGTTGAGGCCATTTACATTCAGTGTTATTATTGAGAAATGATTTTTTATTCCTTGTCATTTTGATTTATTTCTGTTTTTTAATTGGAATTAGTTTATCTTTTGATTGACTATTCCCTTAGTGTAGTTCTTCCCTTTGTTGCTTTTCACATTTCTTTTTTATTTTATCTTTATGGAATATTTTGTTGGGAATATTCTGTAGTGTAGGCTTTCTAGTTGTGAATTCTTTTACTTTTTGTTTATCATGGAACATTTTTTATCTCATCATCAATTCTAAAGCTTAATTTTGCTGGGTACAATTCTGGGCTGGCTTCCACTTTATTCAGAGCTTGTTTTATATTATTCTAAAACCTGCTATATTTGAGAATCTGTGTTGAGAAATCAGCTGAGATTCAGATTGGTTCCCTCTAAATGTGATCTGTTGTTTTTTGCTCACAGCCTGTGCAATTCTATCCTTACATTGTATGTTAGGAATTTTCATGATAATGCGCCTTGAAGTAGGTCAGAAGTTATTTTGTATATCTTGGGGACTTTTTAGCCTCCTCTACTTGATTTTCCATTTTATTCTAAGGTTTGGGAAATTTTCTGATACTATTTCATTGTAAAGATTATGCATTCCTTTGGTTTGTGTTTCCCAGCCTTCATCTATCATCACACATCTTTAATTGTTCTTTTCCTGTCAACCCATATTTCTTGGAATTTCTATTCTTGGTCTCTTATCATTTTTCTCTATGGTCAATATTTGCAAGAATGCTTATTTTGTCTTCTTTGCCTAAAGCTATACCTTGCAAGTGGTCTAGTCTGCTGGTGATGCTTTCTATTAAATATTTTAATTTGGTTTATTGATTCCATCATTTCAAAGATTTCTGCTTAATTTTTTTCAGAATATCTACCTCTTTATTAAAGTGATTGTTCACTTCCTCTATTTTCTTTCAGAGTTCACTTCTTACATCATTCTTTACCTTGCAGATCAATTTATCTACAAACATTATAATCTCCTTCTCTGACATTTCTTCCACTGTGATGTTGGTAGATTCTGTTATTGGACTATCTTCTTTCTTTTGGGGTGATTTTTTCTGTGGCTTTTCATGTTGTTTCTTTCTAACAATATGGATCTGAGGCACTAGAGTTTCTACCCTGGGGACTTATAGTGTCCCTGAAAGTTTACAGTATCTCACTCTTTAGGGGGAGACAAATAACAAAAACAAACAACGCAAACAATATACTGCATTAAACCAAATGATTCCTCCTATGACATCTACAATGTTAATTGTCACAATGAGCCAAAATGACGTGATCATTTATTGTCCACAGTAATAACAGTAAATTTCCAAATGGGTTTACATGGCAGACAGGGAGAAAACAGAAGTGATATAGAATGTGATGGTCATGAGGAGGGAGGAAAGAAAATGGAACTAAAAAATTAGAGAAAGAGTGGAAAAGAAAACAATAGAGATTTGTTGTCAGCAGAAGAAAATAGAAAAAGAGAGTCAAGGAATTAAAAAAGTGCCAGATAAAATATACAAAGTAAAAATTTTAAAAATGAAATTAAAAGGATTCAAACAAACCTGAAATACAATAATCAAACATTCTGGTCCTCAAAATACTTAACCATGAAAAATAACTGGTTTGAAAAATTGTAGTAATGGAAAAAAATCTGAATATGTATACGTGTCCATGAACCATTTAGGTCACAATTAAACAAATAAAAGAAAAAAAATTAAAGTTAAAATTATTACTTAAATATCTTTTTAATTGGTTGCTCAAAACATTACAATGATCTTGACATATCGTATATCATACATTTGATTCAAATGGGATATGAATTCTTATTTTTACCACATGTACAGATTGCAGGATCACATTGGTTATACAGCCACATTTATACATACTGCCATACTAGTGTCTGTTGTATTCTGCTGCCTTTCCTATATCCTTCCTATTCCTCCTCCTCTCCCCTCTCCTCCCATCATCTCTCTCTACCCCATCTACTGTAACTCATTTCTTTCTCTCTCTCTCTTTTTTCCCCTTTCCCCTCACATCCTCTTATATGTAATTTTGTATAACAATGAAGGTCTCCTTCCATCTTCCGTGCAATTCCCCTTCTCTCTCCCATTCCCTCCCACCTCTCGTCCCTGCTTAATGGTAATCTTCTTCTCATGCTCTTTCCCCTGCTCTGTTTTGAGTCACCCTCCTTTTATCAAAGAAGATATTTGGCATTTGTATTTTAGGGATTGGCTAACTTCACTTAGCATAATCTGCTCTAATGCCATCCATTTCCCTGCAAATGCCATGATTTTGTTATTTTTTAGTGCTGAGTAATATTCGATTGTGTATAAATGCCACATTTTTTTTTCCATTCATCTATTGAAGGGCATCTAGGTTGGTTCCACAGTCTAGCTATTGTGAATTGTGCTGCTATGAACATTGATGTAGCTGTATCCCTATAGTATGCTCTTTTTAGGTCTTTGGGGGAATAGTCCGAGAAGGGGAATAGCTGGGTCAAATGGTGGTTTCATTCCCAGCTTTCCAAGGAATCTCCATACTTCTTTCCGAATTGGCCGCACCAATTTGTAGTCCCACCAGCAATGTACAAGTGTACCCTTTTCCCACATCCTCGCCAGCACTTGTTGTTGTTTGACTTCATAATGGCTGCCATTCTTACTGGAGTAAGATGGTATCTTAGAGTGGTTTTAATTTGCATTTATTTTAATTAAAGTTAAAATTATTATTATAATTATTATTTAAAGATCTTAATAAAAAATAAAGAATTGTTTTCATTAGAGTTCAATTGGTTCTCAGTTTCACATCTCAGCAGTGTTAGGTGGTGTGGTCTGAAGTGTAATACCTACTCCCCACTCAGAGTGACATGTTGACATGTAAGAGGAAATCCCATAAATGGAACTCTTCGAGGTGGTGAGGTGGTGTTTAGGCTTAGGTAAACCATTGTTAGTTGAATTCTGATTGATCTGAAAATTTTAAATCAGCTCACTTCCAGGCCCAGCAGTTGCTGATCTACACTGGAAGAGTGGACCCCATTCATGCTGTGAAGGAGCCAATTCTTAATAAACTACATCAACTGTTGACTCCACTTACTATCTCCCATACCCCTTTTGAATTCCTGGACAGGCTCCTCTCTACCAGCTGGTCTTGCAAGTGGGTGGGGGAGAGCAAGGTGTGTATTCTCAACCAGTTGTCCCTTATATAAACCTCTTTTACTGTATCCAATATTCTATGTCCCCAATCCACTTTGAATTTCCAGTATTAAATCCCTGGAAAGTTCTCCCTTTTTTTTTCATCCACCTTGCTAAGAAGCTTCCTATCTGCTTTCTTGGTTTCATACCACAAAGCAGCCAGGAAATTGACCTTCTCTATCCAGCCATCTTGATTTGTCCTTTGAATCATCAGAGTATTGAAACTGGTTGGTGAAAAGTTAAAGAGCAAGAGTATATCCTTATTGTATTAAAGTTTCTTCTCCAAAGGTTATAATAAAATATTAAAGGAACAAATAGTACCTGTCTATTAGAGAAAACACTCAACTTCTACCTTAATTATGTAGATAAAATTCATATCATTCATACTGAGCATGATAATTTCATAAGCCTTTTGATGTGATGTGTTTTGGATGAATATATATCATTTGTTAATTATGCTTGCCAAAACTGTATAACCATACTCTAATCCTCAGGTCACACTAGACACTTCAACTTGAGACATACTTTATATAAAATAATTGACCTTGTAAAAATTGTACCCTGTAAAAATGTCTATAATTAGGAACATAAAAATATAGGAAATCCTTAAGATTGAAGAAGGTAGTAAAACAAGAAAACTAAAGGCAAAACATTATACAATTTGCTTTTGGCAAAAACAAAACAAAACAAAAAACATTATTGAGACTCTTGACGATAGCTGTGGAAGGTCTGTTTATTCCAAATAATTTTCAATCTTTGCTAGTTTTCTCAGTTTAACTATCTGTAGTTGAAATTTAAAAAAAATAGAATTCCAAAATATTTAGAGACAAAGAGGAATCTAGTCTGCAACTTATTCTCAATGGTTAAGAAAATAAAGAACATTTTGAGGTAATTTTTACATAATCTATATATGTATATTGATTTAAATTGATAAATAGACATAAAATAACATATATGTGCTTACATACACATACATATAATCATATACATATGTATTTATGTGTACATTGATTAGTCAATAGAGTCTAATATTTTAGCATTTTAAAAATATAAATTAAAAATATATAAATTAGTTATTCTGTTCTCAAAACTTGCCTTATGAACTCATTAAATAATTTAAAAATGTATACAAAAACACACATAATTTTAAGTATTTTTGTCATTTCAACCCATTCCTCTGGTTGCTTACTAAATCCATCACTTATTCTTTAACTCATCTCTTACTTGCAATGTCTTATTAAATTAAGTCCATAAAAACTCTTAGACACTACTAGTAGTCTAATTTCAACATCTTTGCCTGAAACAATGGATTTACAGCATATGGCCTACTTCACTTGTAGCATAGAGCAATAATTTTACCAATTCTACTACTTGCATATATTTGACCACTACCTTTCCAACACTGAATAATTGCCTGCATCTTTCTAGCCAATAGACATTAAAATAATGCCACATATTTTAGATTTTGTTTCCCAATGACCCATCACTGATAACCATAGGCATGTCAGTCTGATTGGGCTAAGTTAAACAATGAAGGTTTGGAAAAAAGTTTAGTTTTTGTGCCCTACTGATATTAGTCCAGAAATGTAAGGGTAGATAGTAATGATTTTGATTATCATAATTCAGCATTATATTAATTAATATTTAACTATAGGAAAGTCAAACAAGAGTTTGTAGCTGAGAGATTTCTAAAATGGCCTTATTGACATATGAATTAAAAATTTATATATTCTAGTGAATTTAATGGATATTTAATATTTTCCTGTTATAAATAAATACTATTTTCTTTATATTAGAGAGCAAATCTAGTGAAGCACTTATAATACCCATATAAATCATAATATATATCTTAATGATATTACTCATGAGATTTTATACATAAAAGCACTCTGGATATTGCCCAGTAATCACTTTCACTGATTTACAAATATTTGTTTACATTTAAATTTGATATATTATACATATTATTTTCTAGCTAAGAATTAATTTTCCAAGGCTCTCGTGACAAATACAATGGGTAAGTTGTACAATAGAAATATACTCCCTCACACTTCTGGATATTAGAAATTCAAGATCACACTGTCACTCTGGTAGATTCATTCCCAGGCCCCACTCAATGGCATGTAAGTAGCCATCTTCTTCCTTTTTTTTTCTTAAGTGATTTTTATCTTTGTATATGCATGTTCTCTTATATTTTTATAAAATATAGTACATATACTGAAATAATTCACCTTAAAAACATCATTTTAACTCAATTATCTCTTTAAAGACATCTTCAAATATAGTCACTTTTGGGGTCAGGATGTTAACAATTAAATTTTGGAAGAGACAAAATTCAGTTCATAACAAGTAAGGAGAGTTATTGGAGTATGTTGCTTTAACAAAAATTGCTTATTAATAAAATCATGCAAAAGTATATAAGAATTATTCTTGTATTAAATTTGCACCGGCACATAAAAGATCACTTGTAAGTCATATCCATTACTTCATGGTTTATAATCTGATATGAGAATTTGCCAGTGGGGAAAATATATATAAATAAGTAAAGATGTTCATTGTGCCACCTCAGCATTCATTCCTCCCTCCTTCTCCAAATAGCAGTAAGTGTGAATTGTGTCTTGTTTTGAGGAATCTATTCATATTAGTAATTGCTCTTTTGATGTTAGGAGTGGGGGATATGTTATAAGTGCAACTTATTTCCACTTTTTAAATGGTTTGGGACTGGGACTAATTTTCTATCTGAGGGAGAAAATGAAAATGAAACAAAACAACAATCTACCCTGGGACTGAGTGAGATATTGGAGAAAGATCCTTTCTTTTCCAGTTGTGGAAATTTCAGTAATGATCCCAGAAAAAAAAAAATCGACATACAGTTTGTCCCTCCCCAGTTAAGTTCCTGTTAGAGGATTTTAAGATGGAGCTTGGCATAAAGGAAGTTTATTAGGCCCTTTTCCTTTAATTTTTTTATTTATGTCTTTATAACAATTTACCACAAACTAAGTGGTTTTAAAACAGCAGAAATTTATTCTATTGAAGTTCTGAAGTCCAGAGGTCTGAAATTGAGGTGCAGATGGGGCTGTACCCCTCTAATGGCAGCTTTGAAGAAAATCTATTACTGCTTCAAGCATGTGTTGGTGCTTGGAATTTCTTGAATTCTGACTGCATGTCTTTTCTTCACATCACATTCTCTGTGTGTGTATCAATATTTATATTTCTGTCTCTTATAAAGACACATGTGATAACCTTTGGGGTCCATTCAGGTGATCCAAATGAAGTCCTCCTCTCAAGATCTTGAATTACAATTTCTTTTACTGTATGAGGTTATGATTATAGTTCATTGCTAAGGAAATAAATATGTGTTAGGACGTTTTATTAGCCTAACACAAAAGTAAAATAGGAAACACATGCTGAATGTAAGAAACAGAAATAGGATTGAATGAAGGAACACTGGGCTGTGATGCCATCTCAGGGAAACACTGTTTTGGAACCCACAAGGACATCTGAAGGTTGAACAGCCTTGCAGAATTGAACAAGGTAAAGTGAACTAGACAGGGCTGTCCAACCCTTGTCAATATCATAACCAGGAAGGATTCTTCATATTGGGAGAGTAATTCTCTGCACCTGAGGTAATCCTCAAGGATGGCTGAGGACTATTGGCTGGTAGAACCACTACCAATTCATGGAATGCCTCTTTTATTGTTAATGGTACATTGGCATGCTTGCTAAAATGTAAATCCACAGAGAAATACACATGAATGTGAGGGAAACAAATGTGAGTCTTTGATTTGCCAAGATCTAGATCCAAACTGATTAAATTCTTAAAAGTTTTAATGTGATTCTAAAACTGACTTAAATTCTCTTGGTTCAACACTTTGCTTAGAATACAAAAAAATACATTTATTTGACACTGTAAAAGTCCAAAATTACATGAAAATATGGACATTACGAAGCAAAGTAATATGAACTCCAGGAATGTGTAAACAAATGTTTCATTAATGCAGATATTAGAATAGTTATGTAGAAGTTATTTCAGTTTCTGCCTGAAATTCCATACTGGTAATACATTTTTGTTACAAGTACTACAATTCATTAAGCTTAGCTCAATAACATTATAAGGAAATAGTACTCCAATATATTTTCCAGGACAATGAGCATCATTATTTTATGAATGCTTGTTAGAAATATACATTCTTGGGCTAACAACATGTGTCAGAATCTGAGAATGTGAGCCCCAAATTCCCTACTTTAACAAGTTCTTGAACTTATTCTTGCCAGCAGTTAGTATTTCTGTAGGTTTTTTGGTCTGTTTGTTTGCTTTTATTACCCAGTAGTGATACCTAATTGTGGTTTAATTTATACTTCCCTGATGATTAAAAATATTAAGGATCATTTCATATCTTTATTTGGTAATGTCTGTCTTCAAATCTATTGTTCTTTCTTATTACATTGTTTTCTTATTAAATTCTCAGAGCTTTAATATACTCTACAATCAAGTCATTTATCACATTTATAACTTGTAAATATTTTTTTCCAGTCTGCAGCATTTCACTACCTTAACATTGTTTGGAAGAACCAGAAGTTCTTAATTTTTATCAAGATTAATTTGTTCATTTTTAATGGATCATGCCCTCAGTATCATTTCTAAGAAAAAGTTTTCCAAAGACACAATTTTAAAAAAAAGGCTTCGTCCTACACATTCTCCTAGAAGTTGTTTACTTTCACATGGGTATAGTGAATGTCTTCATGCTTTGGAACCTCTCCCAATAGTAGATGTCATTTTTTTTTGAATAATAATTACCCTTTGTTGGGAGATGAATACATTCTCTGTTAATCTTCCCATCCTTACTTTTAAACAAGTTCTGGGTTCCTGGGCTCCAGTAGATATCTGTCTCAATGATGTTGCTTCTCCCACATTCCATACCCATTTCTCCCCTTTGCAAGCAGTGAATCTTTCTGCACCTCTTCTCCCCTCTCCCTTTATTCTGATTTCATTTCCTGGGTGAAGTGTCTGTGCCTGAGAAGACACCTATGCCCTGAGAAGGAAGGAATGACCTTCACTTAGTAAATAAAGGCCTTTGTTCTTTAGAGGAGATAGATAAAAGTTGATTTTCTGCCTTTCTTGCATTTGCTATGGTCTCCCTTCCTAGTCTTGCACCACAGGAGATGATTTTCTATGAACTCTCCCAGAATCTTATCATGCTCCCAATTAGGATTACTATGGGTGCATGTTGAGATCTGTGGAGAAGACCCACATGTGGGTAATCGAACCTGCATCTATTTTCCCCAAGGGTTTTAGGACAGCCTAAACTCAGTCTTCATAAATTTATTAAACCCTTTAACTTAATTCTTTTCACTGGCTTGTTGGCATTTAGCAACTTTTTCAGCTGAACCAGCACTCCCATCTTATTTTTCCTTAGGGGTATCCACCATTCTTGGATTCCAGGTTGCTTTGTAGTTCTCTTATCTCAGCTATTAGGAGTCTCAAAAAAAAAAAAAAAAAAAAAAAAGCTGCAATTCTGCCTATTATCCAGGATATTTTTTATGAGATGGAATCATTATTCTTTTCATGTTTCTACATATTAAATGAAAGTTAGTGGAGTCTCACAGCTAAAAAGTTGTATCTGACCCTGTATTAACATAGCATCTATTTTCTCAAATTGGTTACCCATTTAGGGTGAAAAAAATAGTATTTCATATTTACTTTCAATCTTCAACACTGAGAAATCAAATTTTTATCAGGAGTGGTATAAAAAGTTTTAGGCATTTGTTTTGTCTAGTACAGAATGACCTAATTTAGGTGCTTATTAGTTCCTCAATTACCTGTTTAAAAGTGAAGTTTACTAATAGAGAGGACATTTTTCTTAAGGGATGTTTGTGCTTAGTCTTAAGAATCCAATCAGATGTAAAAGTACTTAGAATAAAAAGATATTTTTACTGTGTTCAGGTGAATACAAATCACTTCTCAGGGTCTCAGAACTGGTTTTAGTTATGAAAGTATAGAGTAATGAGAAAAGAGAAAAAAAAGAGATTATCCTGTGATGGAAGCACTCATCTTAGATGATTAGTTAGCTATCTTCTCTCCATACTACTCTGATATAAATATCAGTGTGTAGTAGTTGGGAAAACACAAAGTCTTGACAGAGACCCTTTGAATTTGTGAGCCCTGAATAGTTCTATTTTCATTAACAACTCCAGTGAATTTTTTTTTCTCATTCAAGAAATTTGGGAAACATTGGTCTAGGCCAATATCTGATGATGAAAAGAATTAAATGCCCTTAAAATTGAGAAGAGAAAGAGGTAAATATTTTAGTCAGATGCAGATGTGTAAGGAATGCTCATAATCAAAGAAATTCAATCAAGAAAGATAGATCAGATCAAGAAGCTTAGAAAGATGCTTTAAAAGGCACCAATGGGGCATTCCAAATGTCAAGCAGCATACATTTAAAGCTCTAGGTAGATCGTTATAGAAACAACTCAGTAATTCTTCCTAGAAACTGGGACAGAGATTCCAAATATTGAAAAATCAAAAGTGAGATGAAAGCATTGCCTGTGAGCCATGAATTGCAAGTATTTGAGTTAGGTATCTAAGGGATGGCACTAGGAAAATCAGGGATACGAAGAAGAGCTGGACAGGAGGAGAAATGCAAAAAACAGGTCCATGCTTTGCTTAGAGGTTTCATTAAAGAAAAGAGCTATTAAGAGTCGTGGGAATGAACTCAGTTTCAGTCTACCCAGAAATCATGTCATTTGGTGCAATGTCACCATGCTACACAAAGGGTTGTTTGTTATAAAAATATAAGTATCTAGCTTATATAAGACTAAGTGCAGGAAGTTATAAAGTTCAAAAGAGTCTTGATCTATACAGATGAGAAGAAAAACAGATTAACTAAGGGATGAGTTTCAATTGTTATAAATATACACATACACATAAGGAAAGTAACTAAGAACAGAGTAGGGACGAAGAACAGGAGAAGAAGATTAACATTTAACAGGGATGAGAGGTGGGAGGGAAAGGGAGAGAGAAGGGAAATTGCACGGTAATGGAAGGAGACCCTCAGGGTTATACAGTGGAGGGGGTAGAGAGAGAGGAGGTGAGGGGAGAGGAGGGGAGGGGAGAGGTGGGGAGGGGGGAGGGGGGAGGATGGGAAAGGCATCGGAGCACAACAGACACTAGTATGGCAATATGTAAATCAATGGATGTGTAACTGATGTGATTCTGCAATCTGTGTATGGGGTGAAGGTGGGAGTTCATAACCCACTTGAATCAAAGTGTGGAATATGATATGTCAAGAAATTTGTAATGTTTTGAACAACCCACAATAAAAAATTAAAAAAAAAATAAAAAAAAATAAATAAATAAATAAATATACACATACAAGATGCACAACTATGAACATTTATTTGTTTAATTTTCTTGCAGGGGATTGTGACCAGGGATTGAAACCAGGGGCACTTTACTGCTATGCCATATCCCCTGTCCTTTTTGTTTATTTACTTTTTTTTTTTTTTGAGACTGGGTCTTGCTAAGTTGCTGAGGCTGACTTTGAGCTCAGGATCCTGCCTTTTGCTTCTGACATCCCCAACCCCAACTGTCTTGATTAAGGTCAATTTGTTCAGTGTCCTAGGAGTGGCCACAAGTGTTTCTCCATACTTGTGGAGATGCCTGAGCTACTGGGATTATAGGCAGGCACCACCTTGCCCAGCACCTGAACATGGTTTTTAAAAGGAAATGAATAAGAAAAAAATCTGCAATAGAGTCGGATACATGTGCTATCAATACTGAAAAACTGATTAGGGAAAAATATGTATTTTTAAAGTAATACAACTTATGCAAGGCCTGGAAAAATATAAAGGCTATGAAGAAACTGGGTCTTGTGTAGGAAATATTTAAAGCTACTGGTGTCCTCTGGCTCTCTAGAGGCAGTTTCAAAAGCACAGAGAGAAGCTTCAGCACAGGAGTCACCTGAGGGAGTCTCTTCAATGCCTCCACTATCACCCAAATAGAAAGACTTCTACAAGTCAGCCTTTGTAGCCTTCATAGTAGCAAATACATGGTGAGAAACACTCATGGCCACTCCTAGGACACTAAACAAATTGACCTTAATCAAGGCAGTCCAGTCGGGGTTGGAGATGTCAGAAGCAAAAGGCAGAAAAGGTAAATGAATGTTACACCTGGGTTTAACTACTGATACTGGAAAAAATAAAATACAAGACAAGAGTTGTTATATGGCATTTTCAGTGGCTGGAGAATTTAAAACATTCATGAGATTTTTTTTTCAATCATTGAAAATTACTATGAAAGTTAATATCTTGAGGACACTTTTATCCTTTTGGACTAGTTAATGTCGGTTTATTTACTCTGAAGTTACATATAGGTTCAAGCTTTTCTTTCCTCCCACTTCTATGATCTTTGACTATAATAAAATGTTTGAATTCTTCCCAGTCCATTGTTCTCAGGCAAGCATTTAAAATAGTCAGGTTCATTGAGTTTTATGAAATGAATGCATGTGTAACTTATACTTCAGTGAAGTTAATACATCATGACCTTTTCCACTGTAGTAAGTTCGGGAAACATTCAAACTAGAAATCTCAAACTCTATCACACCACCCTTAAATCCAGAAATTTATATCTATGAGTCCAAATTTCAAGTCTGATGTTTCTTGCCTGCCAAATAAAATAATGAAACATAGCATAAAGAATAATATCAACTCACTTATTTTCTTCCTTCGATTTTCTAAGGAAAAATTATCCTTCATCATCTCAAAATCTAAAACTTTAGTACACTTAATCCTACCTCTTTAAGACTTTAATTTCACATGCCACCACTTTCTCCTTATCTGTCTATAAAATGACAAGAACACTGTGTTTCTAGGAATTCCCCTTGTCCCACTGTCTTCTAAAGCAGCTCCTTTTCTCTCTTCATAGAACATACAAAAAGGTCCTTTACCCCAGGACAAAAGCAGAAGCAAGTCAGAACCCAGAACTTAACCCAGAGTTGAATGGATACCATAAGAAGATGATACCTAACTCTATTCATTTGCTCATTTTCTTATCCATATCTTGAGAAGGGATTTTAAGACATCATTTTAATGTTTATAAAATATGTAATTGTTGGAACAGTCTTAAGTATTTACTTTGATTTTAAATTATCATGAAATAAGATTCCCCATTTTGATGTCTATAAAACAAAATTTGTAGAGCTCTCTTCAACTGCAGGTTCATTTTCATTGGAGGGGAAACTACAGTGAAATGAATAGTATACTAATGGTATCACCATGTGCAAGTGCAGATATAACCAGCCGAAGACTGAAAGGTCAGACTTAATTCCACAATTGTCTCATCCTCATTCATTTTTCCAGCATTGTTTTCAATGCCCTTGAGCCTTAAGGCATTGACTCAAAAGTCAGTTAGAAACATAATTTGGAGTCAGTCTAGTTTTATTGGTTGCTGTTATTATTTTGTTTGTTTGTTTTACTTTTGTTTTTGTTTTTAAATATTTCCTTGCTCTTCTCTTTTGGTGCAGTGGCAGGCAGCTGGCAATTCATTGCAATGACCATTTAAATGTTATATCTTAGAGGCCACTGCTGTGGATCTCAATAGCCTCATTATAATCGCATTCCCCCACAGTACTATATCCCTCTACACCTATCAATAGATAATATTTCCAGTTTATTTTATTTTGAATCATCTATTTGTATCTCAAGGGTCTTATTGTCAGTTATTCTGATTGGACATGGAAAATGGAGCATGAGATTTTTTCTCATTCATAATCTGTTTAAGGTTTGGATAACCCGGAGGTGTCTCCCAGAACTCCTGCATTAATGCAAGACTGTTTGGAGGTGAAATGATTGAATTATGAGAGCTGTGACTTAATCCCTCTATCCTCCTCCTTTGAATGGACTGACTGGGTGGTAACTATAGGAAGTGGACCATGGTAGAGGAGGTGGGTCACTGGGGAATGCCCTGGAAGATTACAACTCCCATACCTGATGCTCCTTCTCTCTCCCCGAATGCATTCCCCTTTCTCATCCTGCCATGAGCTCAGGAGTTTTCCTCCTCTGGCCACTTTCTCCATAGTGTTGTACTACTCCTTGGGCCCAAAACAATGAAGACAACTGAAATTGTGAGCCCCAAATAAACTTTCCATCTGCTAAGTTGTTCTTTTTGTATATTTTGTTCATACTCACACAAAAAGTGACTAAAACACCTCCCTAATTAATATTTCTTTTTATCCCACTTATCATTTCCATCTTGTTTTTATGCTGTATTTCCAAATATTAGCAGAGCTGAATTTTGTCAACTGTAGCCATTATGATGCAAGAAAAAAAAATTTCCATCTAGATTACTGAAGTTCAATAATTCCATCAAATTTTGTTTATCTGTATAATTTCTCATTTATTAATCAACAGTACCCTCCATAAAACTGATTTTTTGAGATGCTTTAGGTTAATGTCTTATTCACCATTAGTTTGATAGCTTCTTGGGGAGCAAACAAGGGTAAAAGAAAAAGCTTAGTTTTCCATTTTGGATCAGAAATCCCTTGAGGTGAGTGAATGGTCTTGGATTCTCAATATCAGCACAAAAGAGGGGAGAGTAGAGTGACACAGACATATGATATTTTCAAAGAACTCAGGGAGAAGGACAGGTGTTATAATGCTTTACTGTTTGGTGAGTCTTTTTTCTATCTTTATAGAATTTTCAACTTTTTTTTTTAGTAGACAATGGTGAATATAACACTTACCCTGGCAACATTCATTCTGCTTTGATCAGTGCAAGTGATCTAAGAATTATTTGGCCTAAAACTCCTGATAAGTCTTCCTCTCTTTTCTTTCTTTTTAATGTTAATATTTATTATGTGGTTATTATTGTATTTGGATGTAGAAGCCCACAGACAAATAGGATCATAGAAAAATAATGAAACAAGGCTTTTAACATTTTGGGGAAATTTCACTGCAGAGAGTATTTAAAAAAAAACAATTTACAGTCTCCTCAGAAATATGTGGAAGTGCCTCATTTCTCTACCTCTTTACCAACCTGGATTATAAGTATTATGATTAAAAACATAAATCTTAGCTTTATAGGAGAAAACATTTTTTTTCCAAAACACTTCAGCTTTGAAGATTACAGCTCTCAAAATCATTAGGTGCTTTTATATAATATCCTAACAATAATAGACTAATAAGGGAGTGAATGCCTAGGAAGTCTCTACTCCACTGTCTTCAGAGTATATGTCTCTGAGCCATCTGAGCTAACTGGAGTTATGTCTGGAGTGAATTCATAGGTTTTAAGAGATGTAAATCTATCCTTTTCCCCTTTACTTCCTAGTAGTGGTTGAGTGAGGCTACACAGTGTGAGGGCCTGTATTTATGCACATACTTAAGTATATCATTGTAAATAATAAAATTAATGGTTGAGATCTGTTTTAGTTATGATGTTTAATAAATATTAATACAGTAAATTAATTTCCCATCTCATACTAACACTGCAAATTTACAGTGCCTGGTCTCCTCTTTACTACAATATAATCCCAGCTTCCACTTTATATTCTTCTGATCACTCGCTCACATCATTTTCAACACAGACCTCAAATTGTTAATGTTCCCCTGACAACATATTGATGGAAAATGGTGATAGAATGTTAGAGTTGCTAACCCTCTATTTTAGAAAACACTTTGGTAATATGATTGAACTATCTGGAAGCAGTATATATTTATTATCATACTTAACTTGTTTTTATCTCTTGAAATAAGGTACATTTTTTCCTGTCTGAATCATGTTATCAGATATTTGAGCTATTGATAGGATTTTAAAATAATTTTTCCTAAAAGTTAGTAGGAATTATTTCCTGTGAAGATAAAAGACTACAATTCATGGTAATATTGAACAAAATAATGTAAGTAGAAAGAGCCATTCACTTTTTTTATAACTTATAATTAAATGATGTGAACTCTGGATAATCAATTCATTGAGAGACTACAAGAATCGTCATGCCTTAGTTCTTCCTCCTCCTACTCAAATAATTAATACTCTTTAAATAAAAGCAGGACACTGCAATCATGATTTCAAATGTCTTTTATTGTTAAAAGATTTATTTTGCATAAATCCTGTAATTGAATTTGGATATTTTTCTTTATTCTTCATCTTTTATTGTACAAAAATAAGTACTTACATTCCCAAATAAAAGAAACAACATGTATTCTCACATAATTTGCTGGTAAAATACAGATTTTCCTCTAAAATTTTAGCTCTTCTTTATATTTCTTGAATATTGGCAGGCAGTTATATTTTCAGTATTTATATGCATAGAATAATATCTAATTGACAGACACAATTAAGTATTCCAATTTTAATATTTGAGTATAATGTGACTGTGTGTTGCCTAATTCAACAAAGTTTAGATGGTGAAAGTAATCTTATGTGGGCAACCAGTTAAGTTATTTAGCCACTGAACTAATTAGGTCCATTTCGGGTTCATTCATAAACTATTACTCTGAACCTCTGACATAAAAGAGTGTCTCCCTCTGCACAAAGGTAATACACAATGTGGTTATGTACTTTCAAAAGGAGTGTTTTTGATAAAATAATACTAAATTAATTTGCTAATAAAAATATGCATAACATAATTTTTAATGACTAAGAACAGTAAGCCTACCATCTATATATGACTATAATGTAAAAAGAAAGTTAACTGTGGATTTTTTTCACTTCAGTGCGTTTGTTTTTCTTCATTGCAAGAAGATAACAATTCTTTTCTGTCATTGGGTTCAGATTTGTACATATAGGGTGCATTCTTAATTTTTTATTGTATTTCCTATACTCAGAGTAGGAAATTTCATTAAAGAGATTAAATTTCAATATATTTCATTAGATTGAAGGAGAATATGATGTGTTAATAGAAACAAAAACTCTTTAAAAAAGTGATAGTTGTACGCATGAGTGACAGTAAGGGGTGTCCCAAACTCAGAATCCCAACAGCCTTAAAAAAAAAAAAAAAAAAAAAAAGCAGAGTGGAGATTATACAACACAATTCTGTATGGATTTGGGGTACTGCATTCTGAGACTGGGTCATGTATTTTCATTTGCCTTGCCAAACATAAGAAAAACAGAACCGATAGATGTCAAGGGTCTATTGGCTTCTATAACATTCATCTAAGCATGAAAGATTTTAATTAGAAGCTCTTAATTTTATTTAAAAATATTTCAAGCCACTACCACATATTACAATAGTAAGAAAAGTGGAAAAAACCTTCTTGCTGTCATCTTAAGGGCTGGGAACAGACAACAACCCAAGTAATACATCGTGCCATGTATTAGATAATACGTAAGTTCTATGAGGGGATAAAGTTAAACTGTAGAAAATAGGAAAGACGAGAATGGGGGCTGATAGATTGACAAGAGACAGCTTCCCTAAGATAATACAAGAAGCAAAGACTTGAAGGAGGTAAGGAAGCAGGAATATGTGTATCTGTGACCAGATGTCCCCAGGCAGAAAGTGCAGTCACTTAAGCAGGGGATTTCTTTGTACATTGTGAAGCAGATAGGAGACCACCAGGAAGACCTCAGTTAACAGACAGAGTGACAGAAGGTACAGTGGGGCTTAAAAGTTAGTGCCAATTTGGGGACTAGCAAGCTTCCCAAGAACTTCTATTAGAACCCTAGAAGCATTGATCACTGTAATAATGACTGAAATTGAATTTCAAACTAGCCTACAAGGAACACTAGAATTAGTGCTGAATTTACTTGGCAATCTAAGAATTACACTTACTTAAGCATTAGGAAAAATAAAATGTTACAAACCCTGTTATTGTTCATTGGATGTGCTTTGTTACATAAATCCTTACATCCTTCCTGAGACATACCGTAACAGGAATTGATTGCTTATCATTTCTTTATTTTGAACATGTAATTATGTTGATATCAGTAACTATAATCTATGTATTTTCATTGCTTCCCAGGATTCTATTTCGGACAAACCATAGGTTATTTACCTATATCTCTGTTGAAAGGCATTTAAGTTATTTTCAGTTTTTTTTTTTAGTACAAGTAATAGCAATATGGACATATTTACAGTTTCTTTATCATATACTTAATTACATATTGCAAATATCCCTTTAAAATATATATTTGAGATTGTAATTGTTGAGTAATGGGGGTATGCACATTTAAAAATTTACAGGGTGCAATCATTGATTTTTCTATACATTTGTTGCAGTAAGATCATCCTCACTCTTGGAGAAATCTGTTTTTCTGAATCAGTGTTCCCCAATGGATTCAATATTCCAGTTTAAACAAGTCATATTTTCAGTTTGCACGGCTGAGGCATCACTTTGGCATCTTGACCACTAAATGCCTTTCAGAAATTCAGTATGTCATCTTAAGAATCTCTAAATCTTTCTTTCTTCCCATTTTCAAATCATTTTGGTGATAGTTGGTCTTTTTATTCCTTTAAAGTTGTCTCTTTTTTCTGAGATACCAGATGTCCATTTAATGAAACTCTATTATATTTATCTAGAACTTCTTAGTATTTTATGTCAGTGTGCTATATCTTCCAGAAATCTGCTTTGTGCCATGATATGTAGGAAACACACAGGTCAGATATATATTTTTAAATATTTCCTCATCATTTTAAATATAGTTTCTCTTTTTTGCTTTTATGACTGGGATATGTGTTTTAGAAGTCACTGTGTTTTTTCTCATTTTTGTTTAAACTTAAATTACTTCTCTTCAGGATCACCAATTGTATTAAACAACTTGTGTATATTCAAAGTCATATTTAGTCAAATGCCATTTCTTTAATGATGTTTATAGAAAGAAAGTTTCTCTATATTCCATATTGCCTTTAATAGTAACTGTTAATTTGATATTGCAAATAAAATAAAAAGTATTGTTCCAGTTGTGGTTATTTTCTTCAGAGTGTTAGATCAGAGGAAACAGAATGAATGAATCCCCACCCAAGTTATGCAGGAAGGTGGAGGAACTTGAGTTATATAAAATAGCTTTCTGAAATTAGTTGGAAATCTGAAGAGAATAATATCTCCAAAACTGTTTAAATACTTAAGAACTGTCTGGGGAATATTTATAATGGTCTACTCAGGATGCAAAATGTTTTATATATATAGTATTCTTGGAAGAAACATGATCAGAGGAGTTTAAAATAAGTTAATATGCAAAGAAATGTTAGATCTATTTGAGAAGATGATCTGAGAAAAGGAGTTAAGAAATAGATTCTCCTGGACAACTTGAAAAATTCTTAGGAAATAGAGGAAGTTAACTTTGCCTTTCAAAAGGAGTTGGTAGAGTTAAAATCTTTAATTTTTTAAACCCGCTTTACTTTCCTTCTAATATAAAAGTTTATTTCAATTAATAAAATAATTTATCCTTGATAACACTTCCCAGAAAACTCCTATCATCATATTTAGAATTGTTCTAATTTTTGATGCTACTGTAGTAGCAGGAACTGAGATAAAGACTCTATTGTAGAAATTGCAATGAATATTTATAGTTGAGTATTAGATAGTCTAGGTAGACTTCTTTTTTTCAGATACTCACTGTTACTGTAGTCAATAGATTATAATGAAAGCTGCCTAGTGAATGGCATCTGCATGTTTCATGTTAACATTATCTTCCCTGGGTGTTAAGTAGAACACTTTGCTAGAATATGAGTTACATCCATTGCTGTGCAGACTGTAAGGCAGTTTAGAAACCATTTGACAAACAAGAGAGCCTTTCTTAAAAATTAATCAGATCATCATCAATGCTCAGTAAATTTGCAAAGCAATATATGTAGCCAACAATGTTACTAAGGGTATTTCTTTTAAAAAAGACTATAGAGTTTTGTTTTCTCTAATATTTTTAAAAGCTATTTTTCATTGACATGTGTTTACCTAGTTTTTTTTATGACAAAGGTATGTATTTTGATGACAAAAGTACATATATGACATTTTCCTGTGCACAGTCTTTTAAATGTTTGTATATCTCAATATTATATAATAAAAATTCATATCCATAAATATAATGCACTCATCTTAATTTTATTGCTATTTTTAATATTCTTCATAAAATGAATTAGTGGTTCAAGATACAAATTTATTTTAGTTCTAGAGGTCACGTATGAAATAAGTCTTTGGGGACTAAAATCAGAGTATCAACAGGGCTGTATTCTTTCTACAGGATCTAGGGGAGTCTTTTCCTTGTCATTTTATTTTTTGTTATTGCTGTTTTTAGTTTAAGACTATTTTTAATAGCAGTGCTATGTTTGCCAAATTTTTAAAAGGAAAATATAGAGGTTTAGCATATACCCTATGACACATAATTAGCCTCCCCATGATCAGCATCTCCCACCAGAGTGGTATGTTTGTTATGATTGATGACCTACAAAGACACATCATTATTACCCAAGTTCATAGTTTATATAGGTTTCATTCATGCCTGATGGTGTTCATTCTATTGGTTTGGACAAAATCATAGTGATTTTTTTAATAATTTGGACCTGGAATGTTCCACAAAGATCAAAGTTTTGAAGATATGTTCCCTGGTTGGTGGCACTGTTAGAAGCTGTGGAGATTATAGGGTTGAAGCCTTGTAGAAGGAAGTAGATAACTGGGGGATTGTCCTTGAAGGGTATATCTTGTCTCTGGACAATTCTCACTCTGTTTCTTGGCCACCATGAAGTGATCAGCTTTGCTCTGCCATATGCCCCCACCCCCACCATAATGTTCTGCCTCACCACAGGCCCTAAATCAATATAACCAAGTGATCACAGATTAAAACTTCTGAAACTACAGCCAAAACACATCTTTTCTCCCCGAAGTTTATTTTATTTTTTTTTTCAATTTTGGTCACAACGATAAAAGCAGACTAACATTGACATGTATCCATCATTATAATATTGTACAGTGTTTTCTCTGGCCTAAATAATCCTGTTCTGTTTATTCATTCCCCTACTCCTATCAAACCTCCAGGAACTACTGATCTTTTTCTAGTCTCTGTAGTTTAGTCTTTCATAATGTCATAGAGTTGAAATCACATAGTATACATACTTTTCAGATTATGTTATTTCACTTGGTAATATCATTATAGATTCCTTCGTTTTGTGTGTGTCTGTGTGTGTGTGTGTGTGTGTCTAAAGAGCTTATCTATTTTTGGTGATGAATTCCCTTAGCTGAATGTTCCACATTATTTTTATCCTTTTACCTACTGAAGGATATCTTGGCTGCTTCCAAGTTTTGACAATTACCAACAAATCTGCTATAAATATCACTGTTCAAATTTTGTGTGAACATGTGTTTTCAATTCCTTTGAGTAAATATGAAGAAGCATGATTACTGGATTATATAATAATAGTAGCTTTGTTCTTGTGGGAAACCACCAAATTATCTTTCAAAGCTACCGTTCTAATTTGCCTTCCTACCAACAATAAATGTGAGTTCTTGTTCCTTCATCTCCTCAACAGTATTTCATCTTGTCACTGTTCCAAATATTGCTTCTTCTATTATGTGTGTAGTGCCCTTGCCTTCCCAGTTTCTTTGTTGTGTGGCCTCTTTCATCTTCAATGCCTATTACCAAAATCTCTACTTCCATGGTCTCATCTTTCTTTTCTGTCTCCGATCCTTTTGTCTTTTTCTTATAAAATCAATGTGACAAAAATGTACCCACAATAATAGTTCAAGATAATCTTCTCCTCTCCAAATATCAGTCTCAGCATCTAAAAACACACATTCAGATTATGGGGATTAGAATGCAGGCTTTTTGGAGAGGGCTATTAGTCTAATCACCTCAGTCTGGCTGGGCACAGATGCCGCAGTCTGGCTGGGCACACAATCATGAGCCACCACACAGCTTGTAGATTCAAACAGCAACTCTTTATTCCCGAACTCACACCAGCCGTCTACAATCACGTTCTGGGGAAATCCACGTTCTCTGCCCAAATCCACATCCACTGGGCTTCTATCTCCCAAAAAATACTGTCTCACTCCCCCACTGGCACCAAGGCCAAATTTGGGGGCTTACAGAGGTGAGGCAAAGAACCTCACCCCCCCACTGGTGCATAGACCTATCCACAAGTATGGCTGTATGCTGGACCGGTAATCAGTGATGGGTATGATCCAATTGCAGTGGTATCAACCTAAGACAGGAGGCTGACGCCTAAAGGTCAGTTTTCTGATGACGGGTAAGAACCATATGTTGAATTGGACAACCTACCAGGCACGGTCCTTAAGCCACATTGCTTGTTGTTTAATTAATCAGAAGGGGGGAGATGCTGGGAGCCATTAGCCAAGTAGGTATGACAATTTCCTTGCCAGCGTACCCCATGTTGCTTAGTGGAAGGACTCGTGGAAATAGGACATTTTGCAGTGACATTGCAGTTAGGTGACCTTGCTCAAGGACCAGGGCGGATCCGGGATTAGGGTGTTCCCGGTTTAGGATAATCGGTTTAGGGCGTTCCAGGTTTAAGATTATTCCTGCTGGGAATAGGGCGTATCCTGCTGCCTGAGTTCCCCTTGAGTTCTCACAGGATTCAGACAGTATTTTTTGGGAGATAGAAGCCCAGTGGATGTGGATTTGGGCAGAGAACGTGGATTTCCCCAGAACGTGATTGTAGACGGCTGGTGTGAGTTCGGGAATAAAGAGTTGCTGTTTGAATCTACAAGCTGTGTGGTGGCTCGTGATTGTGTGCCCAGCAAGACTGCGGCAGCTGAATTTATTTCATCAGTTTCATGATGATAAACAGTATTTGCATATGTGTTTGTGTGTATGTATTTGTGTTTGTGAGTATTTGTGGAAGTCGAGAATCAATATATCCTAATGTCCTTTGAATAACTCAGCATGTATACCACTGAAGTCAATAGATACATCATTATATAATTATGGAGAGGGTATAACTTTCTTTAAAGAATGAAAAGTCTGCAGTTTTATATTTTGCAAAAGAAAGACCATGGTGTAGCACTTTATTCTGATTATATATGGGTATTTTAAATGTTTTGTTGCCATGTTTCTTTTATTTATTTAAGGGAATAACTTTTCTCTTATTTTATTAAAATATATTAAAAAAAATACTTGTAGGCAATGTCCCTTTCATTTAGGGACAAATAAGTTTCTCTAAAGATGTGTGGGCTCTTCCTTCTGAACTAGAATTTCTCAGTTAAACTTTTCTCTTTTTTTCTATTTTGCAATATGCAGGACTCCGTTATAGAAAATACTAAGAGGTTCTAATTTTAAAATTGTTCACTTTATTTTAATTTTCTTGAAGACTTTGCAAATAATTAAAATGTCCCGCAGAATAAACTTTGCAGGTGATATTAACAGATTATGTTAGAACTAACACAGTTGCTTCTCAAGAAGTGCTTTAGGAAGTCTTGAGAACTCCTAAAAAGGCAGATTTTCAACCTCTACATATGGATGTTTACATTAATTTTTTTTAAGTTAGGGAAACACACATCATTAAGCTTTATTATTTAGACATATTATTACTTCCCAGTTCACCTTGGTCTTCCATGTACATTATAGATTTGAATGCAAGTTTTTCAAGTGTTACCTTTTATTTCAGCACAGATGAAACTACAATTTCTGTTTTAATGACTGTGGCTTCATCATTGGCAATAAAATTAAATTACTTATTTATTTTGAATTTTTTTAAGGAGCTGAGCTATGAAAAGAGTACAAAAGGAGGAAGTTATAAAGAGGCATAAAGAAGTGCTACATCAGCTAAGGATGCTGATCCATAATATCCTGCAAGGGCAGGTGGTGGGAGGATTAAAGAACTCAAGCTAGGTCAAAGGGGAAAAGGGCAAAAAGGGCAGGGAGGGGAAAGGAGGGGGCAAAGAGGTAGGAAAGGCAGTGGAATATGATGATAATCATTACCCTAAGTACATTTAAGAAGACACCAAGGATGTGACTCTACTTTTTGGACAACCAGAGATATGAAAAATTGGGCTCTACATGTGTAATATGAATTGTAATACATTATGTTGTCATATAGAACAAATTAAAATTTAAACAAACAAATAAGAAAGAAGTGCTGGGGACCTCTGAAGAAGCTGTATGTTGAAGTTGCTGCTCTTTGGTTGGTTGATTGACACAGATCTAGTTTATTATTTACTTATTTTTAAAACATGTGTTTCTTTTATTTGAATTCATTATACTTTGGGGTGAGGAACATAAAAATATTGTTTAAATTCCATTTGGTAGAAAAGAATAATCAAATATTCTTAACCATGATGTCTGCAAATATAAATACCAACATAGGAAGTCAGAAAAAGTCAAATTTTATCATTTGTTGTTGGCATCATGTACAATGTGGATTTAATAAGACTCCTAAGGAGATCAGAGAGGACCAACATGATTATGTGAGAAATTGAATGTCCTGCACTATATACTTCAGTTGCAAATTTAAAATAACTATGTAGCAGTACAAGAAACTATCCAGGGGAATCGCAGCTCCACTGAAGTTGGAAATTTTTAGAACTTCTACACGTGGTAGCTACAGCAATCCTTAAGAAGTCCAATGTGCATCCCAGAAGCTGGGGTTCTCATGTGATACTGGATCAGAAAATCAACACAAGAAAATGAATATTTTTTTCATAAATATATACACAGAAAATATACATGTGTTTTCACAGTGGGTCTACAAAAATAAAGGCCTTTTTAATAATTTATTGATGCATAATAGTATAACCAGATGTCCAGATTTGTATAGTACTATTTCAAATTTTGGGTCCTATATCATGGTAAATCCCCTAAATGACAAACAATTGAGGATATTGTTTCCCCACCACTCCACATATATAGATGTACTCTTGTTCACTCTGAATTTCAGAATGCCTTAATTTAAATTCTCAAAATTTTTTTTCGAAAATTACTAAAGTGTAACCATAGGTTTAAAGTTTCAAAAAGACACTTGTATTACCCTTTTTTTCCAAGATAAAAATGAATTTGGTCACTACAAAACATATGGGGATATAATTTTATATATTATAGTGGACTGTTGGAATAAAAATAAAGTCAAAAGGAAGGCAAAAACAGGATAGAAAGAGAGAGGATCTGGAGTGAGCTAGGTTAGCAAGACTCCATGTACCATACCCACAAACAGAAATAGTGAGAATGAAACATTTTTTCAAGCATTTTCTTCTGCATCAGAATTAACCTGATTCATACCACTGTCATGGTGGAAGAAGGTGACCTGGAGGCACATTTGTGATGTATTAGCTGTGCTAATTTGGAATTTTTTCGCCTGGTATGCAGAAATGATATACAGTTACAGTGACTCGGAGTTCCTTAGAGATCCCACTGTAGAAAAATGGATATAATTTGAATCTTGGATGCACTCATCCAATTTCTCTTTTGTTCATTAAGCTACACTGGTGGTGAGTTATAGGGGAAAATTCTATAAATATTAATATCTTATACCATTAGAAATAGTAGTTTCCTACTTATTATTCTCAAATATTTTCTAGATTGGGATTCTTATAAAGTTAAAAAAAATAGTCGTAGTCTAAGAAAGTATTGGATAAACAAATTAAACCACATGATTATTGCTAGTGACAAAAGAAGTTCCTTACACTTAATTCCATTTTTATTTTAGCCTTTGTTTGTATTAAGTTCTTGCATATCATAGTGTAGAGAAGTTCAAGTTTAAGAATTAACTCTCCAGTTGGTCAGTGTTGCCTGCCTATAACCCAACTCCTTGGAAGACTGAGAGTAGCCTCAGCAACTCAGATCCTGTTTCAAAAGAAAAAAAAAAAAATTAAAAGTAAACTGGTTGAGAGTTCCTGGATTCAATCCTCAGTACTATAAAAACGAATAACAAAACACAACAGAACAAACAACTGATTCTCCAATTATTCAGTTTGGCTTTGTTAAACAGTAGATAATTTCCCTAACCCTTGGTTTCCTCAATTGCAATATATGGACAACTATTTTTTTTTTTACTTTGAAGAGTAAGAGTTAATATACGTACAGTTAAAAATACACAGCAAGTGCTTGTAGTTTACAGTGGAAATCTGTTCAAAACTGAATAATCAAAAGGATAAAAATCTTATATTATCTGCTTATTCAATATGTGAATTTTCTGAGGTTTCCAGAACTCTCTTACAATGAAAGTAGAATGTGTTCTTCCCTGAAAACAAGGAACAAAGAGGGAGATCATGGGTAGGGGAAAGCAGGTAGCCAGGAGCACTCTGCCATTAGATGGTGGCTCCCTGTCGGATGTAAAAAAAACTCCTTTTTCTGACAGGCAGATTTATATCTCTAGAACTATAACAAATGGGTTTTTTATAGTGTCAAAGTGTTAAAGTGTCCTATATTATCATTTTATGGATTAGTGTGTACATAATATGGAAAACATACTTATACTAGTAGTTATTATTCTCATTTTTTAAAATATTTATTTTTTAGTTTTAGGTGGACACAATATCTTCATTTTATTTTTATGTGGTGCTGAGGATCGAACACAGTGCCTCACGCACGCATGCAAGTGCACTACCACTTGAGCCACATCCTCAGCCTATTATTCTCATTTTGATAATGTAGATTATGATCACACAAATTACATTCCTGAGGAAATATACGCATTTAGATGGATAAAGCAATTTTAAGTTAGAAACTTTTAATGCTCACTATGTTTTGCCTACATAATATTCCCAAAAGGCATGTAGATTTGGAATTCCAGTACTCAAGC